>NW_027016450.1:122500-217500 GCF_036934945.1 Oncorhynchus masou masou
GAACATTCGAAGTGACGTCCATGTCGATACATTGTTGTCAGCTTAGCTCGCTACATAACTTCTGAGTGAAGCGGGAGAACCAACACCAATCGGAATACACCACCGCCCACACACCAGTCGTTACTATGACAACCGGCGTGGCCAGGTCAGCAAATGACTGCTGTCTGAACACACACATTCGACTTGGTCACCTGTACCCTATTCCCAAAAAACTGATTTGAGCATTAAGACCTGCAGTGTGAACGAGGCTGACCAATATGTCCCCTGCTATCTAGCCATCATATGATTAAGTGATAACGCCCGAGAACCTGGTGTTTGTTGGATATATTGGTATCGAAGTCGAGGGCCGGCAAACCGTGCCCATATATCCAACAAACACCGGCTTCGAGGGTATTATCACTTTTATACAACGGGTTACCAACCTATTCAAATAATAATTTGTGGAATAGACACCAGCTGGAATACGTGTTTAACCAATCAGAATTCAGGATTAGACCCGTTGTATAATATTGATTATCCTCCAAGACATCTCCCTTTTTTCTGCTTTATTCTCACTTGCAAACAAGTGAACAATCAAGACCAATCATCAATTAACAGCGGCTATAGTGATATTGTGTAGGCCTACAGTAACAGAACTGCCCCATACAACAGATGGACTTTTCATCTCTCTAGGCTACTTGTGAGTTTACACACATTACGTTAGGCAGAAATGACCCATAGCCTCTGTACGGAGCGCACCTGTCGGCGCTGGCAAGCCTGATGGCTTTCTAATTGGTAATTTAAAAAGCTCACAGATGGTACAAGGCACTTAAATGTCCCGTTGTAGCGCGGTTCGTTGTTGGAACATCCAGGAGCTTCACTTGAAAACAAGCCATGTGTGCATCTAGTGTGTGTGTGTGTGTGTGTGAGAGAAGTGAGAGTGAGAGAGAGAGAGAGAGAGATAGTGTGTGTGTGTGTGTGTGTGTGTGTGTGTGTGTGTGTGTGTGTGTGTGTGTGTGTGTGTGTGTGTGTGTGTGTGTGTGTGTGTGTGTGTGTGTGTGTGTGTGTGTGTGTGTGTGTGTGTGTGTGTGTGTGTGTGTGTGTGTGTGTGTGTGTGTGTGTGTGTGTGTGAGAGAGAGAGAGAGAGAGAGAGAGAGAGAGAGAGAGAGAAAGAGATGGACTTGTGTTTGCATTGAAGTGCCAGTCATTGTAGAGAGTCACATTACAGTCACAGTCATGTTATTGGCTGTTCTTTGAACCACAGCAACCCAGATTCATGTCAGTCATCAAAGCGTAGATCGACGGCCAGAATCATTTCAGTGAATTATCCCTGACATTACGCCCCAAAACCCATTAAAATGACAACAGGAGATAGGCCTACAGCTAAATGATAACAGGAGACAGACCTATAGTTAAATGACAACAGGAGATAGACCTATAGTTAAATGACAACAGGAGATAGACCTACAGTTAAATGATAACAGAAAATATACCTACAGTTAAATGATAACAGGAGATAGGCCTACAGCTAAATGATAACAGGAGATAGACCTATAGTTAAATGACAACAGGAGATAGACCTATAGTTAAATGACAACAGAAGATATACCTACAGTTAAATGATAACAGGAGATAGGCCTACAGCTAAATGATAACAGGAGATAGACCTATAGTTAAATGACAACAGGAGATAGACCTATAGTTAAATGACAACAGGAGATAGACCTATAGTTAAATGATAACAGAAGATATACCTACAGTTAAATGATAACAGGAGATAGGCCTACAGCTAAATGATAACAGGAGATAGACCTATAGTTAAATGACAACAGGAGATAGACCTATAGTTAAATGACAACAGGAGATAGACCTATAGTTAAATGATAACAGGAGATAGACCAATAGTTAAATGATAACAGGAGATAGACCTACAGTTAAAAGACAACAGGAGATAGACCTATAGTTAAATGACAACAGGAGATAGACCTATAGTTAAATGATAACAGGAGATAGACCTATAGTTAAATGATAACAGGAGATAGACCTACAGCTAAATGATAACAGGAGATAGACCTATAGTTAAATGACAACAGGAGATAGACCTATAGTTAAATGTCAACAGGAGATAGACCTATAGTTAAATGATAACAGAAGATATACCTACAGTTAAATGATAACAGGAGATAGGCCTACAGCTAAATGATAACAGGAGATAGACCTATAGTTAAATGACAAAAGGAGATAGACCTACAGTTAAATGACAACAGGAGATAGACCTACAGTTAAATGATAACAGGAGATAGACCTACAGTTAGTTAAATGACAACAGGAGATAGACCTATAGTTAAATGTCAACAGGAGATAGACCTATAGTTAAATGATAACAGAAGATATACCTACAGTTAAATGATAACAGGAGATAGGCCTACAGCTAAATGATAACAGGAGATAGACCTATAGTTAAATGATAACAGGAGATAGACCAATAGTTAAAAGACAACAGGAGATAGACCTATAGTTAAATGACAACAGGAGATAGACCTATAGTTAAATGATAACAGGAGATAGGCCTACAGCTAAATGATAACAGGAGATAGACCTATAGTTAAATGACAACAGGAGATAGACCTATAGTGAAATGATAACAGAAGATATACCTACAGTTAAATGATAACAGGAGATAGGCCTACAGCTAAATGATAACAGGAGATAGACCTATAGTTAAATGACAACAGGAGATAGACCTATAGTTAAATGACAACAGGAGATAGACCTATAGTTAAATGACAACAGAAGATATACCTACAGTTAAATGATAACAGGAGATAGGCCTACAGCTAAATGATAACAGGAGATAGACCTATAGTTAAATGACAACAGGAGATAGACCTATAGTTAAATGACAACAGGAGATAGACCTATAGTTAAATGATAACAGAAGATATACCTACAGTTAAATGATAACAGGAGATAGGCCTACAGCTAAATGATAACAGGAGATAGACCTATAGTTAAATGACAACAGGAGATAGACCTATAGTTAAATGATAACAGGAGATAGACCAATAGTTAAATGATAACAGGAGATAGACCTACAGCTAAATGATAACAGGAGATAGACCTATAGTTAAATGACAACAGGAGATAGACCTATAGTTAAATGTCAACAGGAGATAGACCTATAGTTAAATGATAACAGAAGATATACCTACAGTTAAATGATAACAGGAGATAGGCCTACAGCTAAATGATAACAGGAGATAGACCTATAGTTAAATGACAACAGGAGATAGACCTATAGTTAAATGACAACAGAAGATATACCTACAGTTAAATGATAACAGGAGATAGGCCTACAGCTAAATGATAACAGGAGATAGACCTATAGTTAAATGACAACAGGAGATAGACCTATAGTTAAATGACAACAGGAGATAGACCTATAGTTAAATGATAACAGGAGATAGACCAATAGTTAAATGATAACAGGAGATAGACCTACAGTTAAAAGACAACAGGAGATAGACCTATAGTTAAATGACAACAGGAGATAGACCTATAGTTAAATGATAACAGTAGATAGACCTATATTTAAATGATAACAGGAGATAGACCTACAGCTAAATGATAACAGGAGATAGACCTATAGTTAAATGACAACAGGAGATAGACCTATAGTTAAATGTCAACAGGAGGTAGACCTATAGTTAAATGATAACAGAAGATATACCTACAGTTAAATGATAGCAGGAGATAGGCCTACAGTTAAATGATAACAGGAGATAGACCTATAGTTAAATGACAAAAGGAGATAGACCTACAGTTAAATGACAACAGGAGATAGACCTATAGTTAAATGATAACAGGAGATAGACCTACAGTTAGTTAAATGACAACAGGAGATAGACCTATAGTTAAATGTCAACAGGAGATAGACCTATAGTTAAATGATAACAGAAGATATACCTACAGTTAAATGATAACAGGAGATAGGCCTACAGCTAAATGATAACAGGAGATAGACCTATAGTTAAATGATAACAGGAGATAGACCAATAGTTAAAAGACAACAGGAGATAGACCTATAGTTAAATGACAACAGGAGATAGACCTATAGTTAAATGATAACAGGAGATAGACCTACAGTTAAATGACAAAAGGAGATAGACCTAGAGTTAAATGATAACAGGAGATAGGCCTACAGCTAAATGATAACAGGAGATAGACCTATAGTTAAATGACAACAGGAGATAGACCTATAGTTAAATGATAACAGAAGATATACCTACAGTTAAATGATAACAGGAGATAGGCCTACAGCTAAATGATAACAGGAGATAGACCTATAGTTAAATGACAACAGGCGATAGACCTATAGTTAAATGACAACAGGAGATAGACCTATAGTTAAATGACAACAGAAGATATACCTACAGTTAAATGATAACAGGAGATAGGCCTACAGCTAAATGATAACAGGAGATAGACCTATAGTTAAATGACAACAGGAGATAGACCTATAGTTAAATGACAACAGGAGATAGACCTATAGTTAAATGATAACAGAAGATATACCTACAGTTAAATGATAACAGGAGATAGGCCTACAGCTAAATGATAACAGGAGATAGACCTATAGTTAAATGACAACAGGAGATAGACCTATAGTTAAATGACAACAGGAGATAGACCTATAGTTAAATGACAACAGGAGATAGACCTATAGTTAAATGATAACAGGAGATAGACCAATAGTTAAATGATAACAGGAGATAGACCTACAGTTAAAAGACAACAGGAGATAGACCTATAGTTAAATGACAACAGGAGATAGACCTATAGTTAAATGATAACAGGAGATAGACCTATAGTTAAATGATAACAGGAGATAGACCTACAGTTAAATGATAACAGGAGATAGACCTACAGTTAGTTAAATGACAACAGGAGATAGACCTATAGTTAAATGTCAACAGGAGATAGACCTATAGTTAAATGATAACAGGAGATAGGCCTACAGCTAAATGATAACAGGAGATAGACCTATAGTTAAATGACAAAAGGAGATAGACCTACAGTTAAATGACAACAGGAGATAGACCTACAGTTAAATGATAACAGGAGATAGACCTACAGTTAAATGATAACAGGAGATAGGCCTACAGCTAAATGATAACAGGAGATAGACCTATAGTTAAATGATAACAGGAGATAGACCAATAGTTAAAAGACAACAGGAGATAGACCTATAGTTAAATGACAACAGGTGATAGACCTATAGTTAAATGATAACAGGAGATAGACCTACAGTTAAATGATAACAGGAGATAGACCTACAGTTAAATGATAACAGGAGATAGACCTACAGTTAGTTAAATGACAACAGGAGATAGACCTATAGTTAAATGACAACAGGAGATAGACCTATAGTTAAATGATAACAGAAGATAGACCTACAGTTAAATGATAACAGGAGATAGACCTATAGTTAAATGACTTCAGGAGATAGACCTACAGTTAAATGACAACAGGAGATAGACCTACAGTTAAATGACAACAGGAGATAGACCTATAGTTAAATGACAACAGGAGATAGACCTATAGTTAAATGATAACAGGAGATAGACCTATAGTTAAATGATAACAGGAGATAGACCTATAGTTAAATGACAACAGGAGATAGACCTATAGTTAAATGATAACAGGAGATATACCTATAGTTAAATGATAACAGGAGATAGACCTATAGTTAAATGATAACAGGAGATAGACCTACAGCTAAATGACAACAGGAGATAGACCTATAGTTAAATGACAACAGGAGATAGACCTATAGTTAAATGACAACATGAGATAGACCTATAGTTAAATGACAACAGGAGATAGACCTATAGTTAAATGATAACAGGAGATAGACCTATAGTTAAATGACAACAGGAGATAGACCTATAGTTAAATGATAACAGGAGATAGACCTATAGTTAAATGACAACAGGAGATAGACCTATAGTTAAATGACAACAGGAGATAGACCTATAGTTAAATGATAACAGAAGATATACCTACAGTTAAATGATAACAGGAGATAGGCCTACAGCTAAATGATAACAGGAGATAGACCTATAGTTAAATGACAACAGGAGATAGACCTATAGTTAAATGACAACAGGAGATAGACCTATAGTTAAATGACAACAGGAGATAGACCTATAGTTAAATGATAACAGGAGATAGACCAATAGTTAAATGATAACAGGAGATAGACCTACAGTTAAAAGACAACAGGAGATAGACCTATAGTTAAATGACAACAGGAGATAGACCTATAGTTAAATGATAACAGGAGATAGACCTACAGTTAAATGATAACAGGAGATAGACCTACAGTTAGTTAAATGACAACAGGAGATAGACCTATAGTTAAATGTCAACAGGAGATAGACCTATAGTTAAATGATAACAGAAGATATACCTACAGTTAAATGATAACAGGAGATAGGCCTACAGCTAAATGATAACAGGAGATAGACCTATAGTTAAATGACAAAAGGAGATAGACCTACAGTTAAATGACAACAGGAGATAGACCTACAGTTAAATGATAACAGGAGATAGACCTACAGTTAAATGATAACAGGAGATAGGCCTACAGCTAAATGATAACAGGAGATAGACCTATAGTTAAATGACAACAGGAGATAGACCTACAGTTAAATGATAACAGGAGATAGACCTACATTTAAATGACAACAGGAGATAGACCTACAGTTAAATGACAACAGGAGATAGACCTACAGTTAAATGACAACAGGAGATAGACCTATAGTTAAATGACAACAGGAGATAGACCTATAGTTAAATGATAACAGGAGATAGACCTATAGTTAAATGATAACAGGAGATAGACCTATAGTTAAATGACAACAGGAGATAGACCTATAGTTAAATGATAACAGGAGATATACCTATAGTTAAATGATAACAGGAGATAGACCTATAGTTAAATGATAACAGGAGATAGACCTATAGTTAAATGATAACAGGAGATAGACCTACAGTTAAATGATAACAGGAGATAGACCTACAGTTAGTTAAATGACAACAGGAGATAGACCTATAGTTAAATGTCAACAGGAGATAGACCTATAGTTAAATGATAACAGGAGATAGACCTACAGTTAAATGATAACAGGAGATAGACCTACAGTTAGTTAAATGACAACAGGAGATAGACCTATAGTTAAATGTCAACAGGAGATAGACCTATAGTTAAATGATAACAGAAGATATACCTACAGTTAAATGATAACAGGAGATAGGCCTACAGCTAAATGATAACAGGAGATAGGCCTATAGTTAAATGACAACAGGAGATAGACCTATAGTTAAATGATAACAGGAGATAGACCTATAGTTAAATGATAACAGGAGATAGACCTATAGTTAAATGATAACAGGAGATAGACCTATAGTTAAATGATAAGAGGAGATAGACCTAAAGTTAAATGATAACAGGAGATAGACCAATAGTTAAATGATAACAGGAGATAGACCTATAGTTAAATGACAACAGGAGATAGACCTATAGTTAAATGATAACAGGAGATAGACCTATAGTTAAATGATAACAGGAGATAGACCTATAGTTAAATGATAACAGGAGATAGACCTATAGTTAAATGACAACAGGAGATAGACCTACATTTCAATGACAACAGGAGATAGACCTATAGTTAAATGACAACAGGAGATAGACCTATAGTTAAATGACAACAGGAGATAGACCTATAGTTAAATGATAACAGGAGATAGACCTATAGTTAAATGATAACAGGAGATAGACCTACAGTTAATTGATAACAGGAGATAGACCTACAGTTAGTTAAATGACAACAGGAGATAGACCTATAGTTAAATGACAACAGGAGATAGACCTACAGTTAAATGTCAACAGGAAATAGACCTATAGTTAAATGATAACAGGAGATAGACCTATAGTTAAATGATAACAGGAGATAGACCTATAGTTAAATGACAACAGGAGATAGACCTATAGTTAAATGATAACAGAAGATATACCTACAGTTAAATGATAACAGGAGATAGACCTATAGTTATATGACAACAGGAGATAGACCTATAGTTAAGTGACAACAGGAGATAGACCTATAGTTAAATGATAACAGGAGATAGACCTACAGTTAAATGACAACAGGAGATAGACCTATAGTTAAATGACAACAGGAGATAGACCTATAGTTAAATGACAACAGTAGATAGACCTACAGTTAATTCAAACCAAATCAAGTTTTATTTGTCACATACACATGGTTAGCAGATGTTAATGCGAGTGAAGCGAAATGCTTGTGCTGCTAGTTCCGACAATGCAGTAATAACCAACAAGTAATCTAACTAACAATTCCTAAACTACTGTCTTATACACAGTGTAAGGGGATAAAGAATATGTACAAAAGGATATATGAATGAGTGATGGTACAGAGCAGCATAGGCAAGATACAGTAGATGGTATCGAGTACAGTATATACATATGAGATGAGTATGTAAACAAAGTGGCATAGTTAAAGTGACTAGTGATACATGTATTACATAAGGATGCAGTCGATGATATAGAGTACAGTATATACGTATGCATATAAGATGAATAATGTAGGGTAAGTAATATTATGTAAGGTAGCATTGTTTAAAGTGGCTAGTGGTATATTTACATCATTTCCCATCAATTCCCATTATTAAAGTGGCTGGAGTTGAGTCAGTGTCTGTGTGTTGGCAGCAGCCACTCAATGTTAGTGGTGGCTGTTTAACAGTCTGATGGCCTTGAGATAGAAGCTGTTTTTCAGTCTCTCGGTCCCAGCTTTGATGCACCTGTACTGACCTCGCCTTCTTGATGATAGCGGGGTGAACAGGCAGTGGCTCGGGTGGTTGATGTCCTTGATGATCTTTATGGCCTTCCTGTAACATCGGGTGGTGTAGGTGTCCTGGAGGGCAGGTAGTTTGACCCCGGTGATGTGTTGAGCAGACCTCACTACCCTCTGGAGAGCCTTACGGTTGAGGGCGGAGCAGTTGCCGTACCAGGCGGTGATACAGCCCGCCAGGATGCTCTCGATTGTGCATCTGTAGAAGTTTGTGAGTGCTTTTGGTGACAAGCCACATTTCTTCAGCCTCCTGAGGTTGAAGAGGCGCTGCTGCGCCTTCTTCACGATGCTGTCTGTGTGAGTGGACCAATTCAGTTTGTCTGTGATGTGTATGCCGAGGAACTTAAAACTTGCTACCCTCTCCACTACTGTTCCATCGATGTGGATAGGGGGGTGTTCCCTCTGCTGTTTCCTGAAGTCCACAATCATCTCCTTAGTTTTGTTGACGTTGAGTGTGAGGTTATTTTCCTGACACCACACTCCGAGGGCCCTCACCTCCTCCCTGTAGGCCGTCTCGTCGTTGTTGGTAATCAAGCCTACCACTGTTGTGTCGTCCGCAAACTTGATGATTGAGTTGGAGGCGTGCTTGGCCACGCAGTCGTGGGTGAACAGGGAGTACAGGAGAGGGCTCAGAAGGCACCCTTGTGGGGCCCCAGTGTTGAGGATCAGCGGGCAGGAGATGTTGTTGCCTACCCTCACCACCTGGGGGCAGCCCGTCAGGACGTCCAGTACCCAGTTGCACAGGGCGGGGTCGAGACCCAGGGTCTCGAGCTTGATGATGAGCTTGGAGGGTACTATGGTGTTGAATGCCGAGCTGTAGTCGATGAACAGCATTCTCACGTAGGTATTCCTCTTGTCCAGATGGGTTAGGGCAGTGTGCAGTGTGGTTGAGATGGCATCGTCTGTGGACCTATTTGGGCGGTAAGCAAATTGGAGTGGGTCTAGGGTGTCAGGTAGGGTGGAGGTGATATGGTCCTTGACTAGTCTCTCAAAGCACTTCATGATGACGGAAGTGAGTGCTACGGGGCGGTAGTCGTTTAGCTCAGTTACCTTAGCTTTCTTGGGAACAGGAACAATGGTGGCCCTCTTGAAGCATGTGGGAACAGCAGACTGGGATAGGGATTGATTGAATATGTCCGTAAACACACCAGCCAGCTGGTCTGCGCATGCTCTGAGGGCGCGGCTGGGGATGCCGTCTGGGCCTGCAGCCTTGCGAGGGTTAACACGTTTAAATGTTTTACTCACCTTAAATGACAACAGGAGATAGACCTATAGTTAAATGACAACAGGAGATAGACCTATAGTTAAATGATAACAGGAGATAGACCTATAGTTAAATGATAACAGGAGATAGACCTATAGTTAAATGATAACAGGAGATAGACCTATAGTTAAATGATAACAGGAGATAGACCTACAGCTAAATGACAACAGGAGATAGACCTATAGTTAAATGATAACAGGAGATAGACCTATAGTTAAATGACAACAGGAGATAGACCTATAGTTAAATGATAACAGGAGATAGACCTATAGTTAAATGATAACAGGAGATAGACCTACAGCTAAATGATAACAGGAGATAGACCTACAGCTAAATGATAACAGGAGATAGACCTACAGTTAAATGACTCTATGTTGTTTTGCTGTCCTTCCTGTCTTAGTTAACCATTTACCTCAGAATAGTAGGATTGTGCGTTGTATTTGACAGTCGTGGTTTTAGGAATACTCGTGTTATTCAGATATAACCCTGTGATTCTAGTCTAATTTCTCAGGATAGACATTACCTTCTATGAAATCCATGAACTCTGTGAACTTTGAAAAATCAGGTCTGTCTATTTAGATTCGGTTCTGTAGACAGTTTTGTAATCCTGTTTCCAGACCTGATGTGAATAACGACAGTGGAAAAAGGTGTGAAGGAGGTTTGGCTGTGCGTGAATACGGTATGCAGCTGGATGTAGGCAATACAGTCGCTCCACTGCTGAAGGAAAGGGTTTAGAAAACAAAGGAGCGAACGATGAGAAGAGACAGAGCCCTTTTTGCGGCCACTCTGTCCCCTATCTCAAAGACACACCATCACACTCTGTCCCCTATCTCAAAGACACACAATCACACTCTGTCCCCTATCTCAAAGACACACCATCACACTCTGTCCCCTATCTCAAAGACACACCATCACACTCTGTCCCCTATCTCAAAGACACACAATCACACTCAGTCCCCTATCGCAAAGACACACAATCACACTCAGTCCCCTATCTCAAAGACACACAATCACACTCAGTCCCCTATCTCAAAGACACACAATCACACTCTGTCCCCTATCTCAAAGACACACAATCACACTCTGTCCCCTATCTCAAAGACACACAATCACACTCTGTCCCCTATCTCAAAGACACACAATCACACTCTGTCCCCTATCTCAAAGACACACAATCACACTCTGTCCCCTATCTCAAAGACACACAATCACACTCTGTCCCCTATCTCAGACACACAATCACACTCTGTCCCCTATCTCAAAGACACACAATCACACTCTGTCCCCTATCTCAAAGACACACCATCACACTCTGTCCCCTATCTCAAAGACACACAATCACAATCAGTCCCCTATCTCAAAGACACACAATCACACTCTGTCCCCTATCTCAGACACACAATCACACTCTGTCCCCTATCTCAAAGACACACCATCACACTCTGTCCCCTATCTCAAAGACACACAATCACACTCTGTCCCCTATCTCAAAGACACACATTCACACTCTGTCCCCTATCTCAAAGACACACAATCACACTCTGTCCCCTATCTCAAAGACACACAATCACACACAGTCCCCTATCTCAAAGACACACAATTACACTCTGTCCCCTATCTCAAAGACACACAATCACACTCTGTCCCCTATCTCAAAGACACACAATCACACTCTGTCCCCTATCTCAAAGACACACAATCACACTCAGTCCCCTATCTCAAAGACACACAATCACACTCTGTCCCCTATCTCAAAGACACACATTCACACTCAGTCCCCTATCTCAAAGACACACAATCACACTCAGTCCCCTATCTCAAAGACACACAATCACACTCTGTCCCCTATCTCAAAGACACACATTCACACTCAGTCCCCTATCTCAAAGACACACCATCACACTCTGTCCCCTATCTCAAAGACACACATTCACACTCTGTCCCCTATCTCAAAGACACACAATCACACTCTGTCCCCTATCTCAAAGACACACCATCACACTCAGTCCCCTATCTCAAAGACACACAATCACACTCTGTCCCCTATCTCAAAGACACACAATCACACTCTGTCCCCTATCTCAAAGACACACAATCACACTCTGTCCCCTATCTCAAAGACACACCATCACACTCAGTCCCCTATCTCAAAGACACACAATCACACTCTGTCCCCTATCTCAAAGACACACAATCACACTCTGTCCCCTATCTCAAAGACACACCATCACACTCAGTCCCCTATCTCAAAGACACACCATCACACTCAGTCCCCTATCTCAAAGACACACCATCACACTCTGTCCCCTATCTCAAAGACACACATTCACACTCTGTCCCCTATCTCAAAGACACACAATCACACTCTGTCCCCTATCTCAAAGACACACCATCACACTCAGTCCCCTATCTCAAAGACACACCATCACACTCTGTCCCCTATCTCAAAGACACACAATCACACTCTGTCCCCTATCTCAAAGACACACAATCACACTCTGTCCCCTATCTCAAAGACACACAATCACACTCTGTCCCCTATCTCAAAGACACACAATCACACTCTGTCCCCTATCTCAAAGACACACAATCACACTCAGTCCCCTATCTCAAAGACACACAATCACAATCAGTCCCCTATCTCAAAGACACACAATCACACTCAGTCCCCTATCTCAAAGACACACATTCACACTCAAACACTGAGGGTTTGCATGCGTGTGTGTGTGTATTGTACTCTGAGTATTGTTCTGGTAATGGGTTCCAGACTGAATGATGTTGAGCTGACAGGCAGAAGTCAGAGACAAGGTCACATGACTAGGGACCAGGACCTCTGATCTTCTCATCCAATGGGTTTTGAGAAGGAGGTGAGGAAAGTAGATATGAGGAATCAAATAAATTAATTGAGATTCTCACCATGTACAACCCTACTGAGGTTCAGCTGCAGTAAAGTAATGTTGTCATGGACAGCAAGGTCAGGTGACCTGTTATCCTCGGCAATACATATATGCAGCTTCAGTGACGAGGGAACAAAGATCACAGTCCAACTTCTATCGGGCCCAACAGTAGCCAATGTACCCTACGCTTTCTACATTACAACATACTGTACCCTGCACTTTCTACATTACAACATACTGTACCCTACGCTTTCTACATTACAACATACTGTATCCTAGACTTTCTACTTTGTACATTACAACATACTATATCCTACACTTTCTACGTTACAACATACTGTACCCTACACTTTCTACATTACAACATACTGTATCCTACACTTTCTACATTACCACATACTGTATCCTACACTTTCTACATTACAACATACTGTATCCTACACTTTCTACATTACAACATACTGTATCCTACACTTTCTACATTACAACATACTGTATCCTACACTTTCTACATTACAACATACTGTACCCTGCACTTTCTACATTACAACATACTGTATCCTACACTTTCTACTTTAAAACATACTGTATCCTACACTTTCTACTTTGTACATTACAACATACTGTATCCTACACTTTCTACATTACAACATACTGTATCCTACACTTTCTACATTACAACATACTGTATCCTACACTTTCTACATTACAACATACTGTATCCTACACTTTCTACATTACAACATACTGTATCCTACGCTTTCTACATTACAACATACTGTACCCTACACTTTCTACTTTAAAACATATTGTATTGTACACTTTCTACTTTAAAACATACTGTATCCTACACTTTCTACTTTACAACATACTGTATCCTACACTTTCTACATTACAACATACTGTATCCTAGACTTTCTACTTTCTACATTACAACATACTGTATCCTATGCTTTCTACATTACAACATACTGTATCCTACACTTTCTACTTTACAACATACTGTATCCTACTCTTTCTACATTACAACATACTGTATCCTACACTTTCTACATTACAACATACTGTATCCTACACTTTCTACTTTACAACATACTGTATCCTGCACATTCTACTTTCTACGTTACAACATACTGTATCCTACACTTTCTACATTACAACATACTGTACCCTACACATTCTACTTTAAAACATACTGTATCCTACGCTTTCTACATTACAACATACTGTATCCTACACTTTCTACATTACAACATACTGTATCCTACACTTTCTACATTACAACATACTGTACCCTACACTTTCTACTTTAAAACATATTGTATTGTACACTTTCTACTTTAAAACATACTGTACCCTACACTTTCTACATTGCAACATACTGTACCCTACACTTTCTACTTTAAAACATATTGTATTGTACACTTTCTACTTTAAAACATACTGTATCCTACACTTTCTATATTACAACATACTGTATCCTACACTTTCTACATTACAACATACTGTACCCTACACTTTCTACTTTAAAACATATTGTATTGTACACTTTCTACTTTAAAACATACTGTACCCTACACTTTCTACATTGCAACATACTGTACCCTACACTTTCTACTTTAAAACATATTGTATTGTACACTTTCTACTTTAAAACATACTGTATCCTACACTTTCTATATTACAACATACTGTATCCTACACTTTCTACATTACAACATACTGTATCCTACACTTTCTACTTTAAAACATATTGTATTCTACACTTTCTACACTACCACATACTGTACCCTACACTTTCTACATTACAACATACTGTATCCTACACTTTCTACACTACCACATACTGTACACTAGACTTTCTACACTACCACATACTGTACCCTACACTTTCTACTTTACAACATATTGTATTGTACAGTTTACACTGCTCCAGATTGCAGCCATCCAGCCACAGGTGTCAGCTGTTCTGAGCGATTCTGCTTCCGGGTAGTTGGGAACTCTCAGGAGGTCGGGACCAGGCTTTCCACACACCCTCCGACGAACCATCAAACAGGCAAAGTACCAATACAGGACTAAGATTGAATCCTTCTATGCCCGGCTTTGACACTCATCCGATGTGGCAAACTATCAAGAAGTACAAAGGGGAACCCAGCCGCGAGCTACATAGTGACACGAGCCTGCTAGACGAGGCAAAATGTCTTCCAAAGGCTGGTCATGGCTCACATCCACACCATCATCCCAGACACCCTGGATCCACTCTAATTCACATACCGCTCCAACAGATCCACAGATGACGCCATCTCTAGTGCACTCCACACTGCCCTTTCCCACTTGGATAAAAGGGACACCTACGTGAGAATGCTGTTCATTGATTACAGCTCAGTGTTCAACACCATAGTGCCCTCCAGGCTCATCACTAAGCTCAGGCCTCTGGGACTCAACACCTCCCTCTGCAGCTAGATCATGGACTTCCTGACTGGCAGCCTCCAGGTGGTGAAGGTAGGCAACAACACATGTGCCACACTGACCCTCAACATGGGGGACTGTCAGGGGTGCATGCTTAGTCCCTTCATGTACTCCCTGTTCACCCATGACCGCACGACTCCAAAAGGGGCTGTAGTGAAATGGATTGAGAGCTTTGAGTTCCTCTGTGTCTCCATCACTAAGGAACTATTGTGGTCCAAACACACCAACACAGTTGTGAATAGTGCATGCCAACTCCTCTTCCCACTCAGGAGGCTGGAAATGTTTGGGACAGGTGAACAATAGGTAAGTAAAGAAATAAAACAACATTAAAAAGAAACAGTAGCGAGGCTATATACAGTAGAGAGGCTATAAAGTAGTGAGGCTACATACAGACACCAGTTAGTCAGGCTGATTGAGGTATGTACATGTAGATATGGTTAAAGTGACTATGCATATATGATGAACAGAGAGTAGCAGTAGTGTAAAAGATGGGTTGGCGGTTTGCGGGAGCACTAGTTGGTCAGGCCAATTGAGGTAGTATGTACATGGATGTGTAGTTAAAGTGACTATGCATATAAGATAAACAGACAGTAGCAGCAGTGTAAAAGAGGGGTTGGGGGGTGGAACACAATACAAATAGTCCGGGTAGCCATTTGATTACCTGTTCAGGAGTCTTATGGCTTGGGGGTAAAAACTGTTGAGGAGCCTTTTTGTCCTTGACTTGCACTCCGGTTCTGCTTGCCATGCGGTAGTAGAGAGAACAGTCTATGACTGGGGTGGCTGGGGTCTTTGACAATGTTTAGGACCTTCCTCTGACACTGCCTGGTGTAAAGGTCCTGAATGGCAGGCAGCTGAGCCCCAGGGATGTACTGGGCCGTACGCACTACCCTCTGTAGTACCTTGCTGTCAGAGGCCGAGCAGTTGCCGCACCAGGCACCAGTTTATTTTTAAAGAAATTAACATGTTCAAAACTGTTCTACTATTGTCTATCTCTTTGAGTCTCACGACATGTTATAGACTGCGGTGCTCGCTAGCTGTAGCTGATGCTTTCAGTACTAGATTAATTCTGTGATCCTTTGATTGGGTGGACAACATGTCAGTTCATGAGCTCTGATAGGTTGGAAGACGTCCACTGGAAGTTGTCATAATTACCGTGCAAATCAATATTAGGAAGGCGTTATAAACGCATTGCACTCCAGACACACAACATATTCCACACACACACACACACACACACACACACACACACTGGCTGCATTCTACATTCTGCATTCTGTGGATTAGGAAATGCCTTGGAGTGTGTTTTGGCACTTAGTTTACATCCTGTTTATAGTATTATGTGTGCGTGTGCGTGTGTGTGCGTGTGTGTGCATGCGTCCGCGTGCGTGTGTTTTAAGATGTTCTCACATACTGAATGATCATCCGCGAGTATACCCATGTAACATTTCTGGAAACACATTAGGAACAGAAGGTCACGTGCTTCACAGATGAAAACAGAGGTCAGGGTTGTGTTGTTGTTGTGTCCTGTTTTCATCCACTACGCCACTGCTACAAGCCTCTAGCCTCTAGTTTTCCAGACATTAAGGAGGAAGACATTGTTTGGCCTTTCAGTGACTCTACCCACTGTGTTAATAAAGACAGGGTGACACTAGCTTTCACTATCACTCTCTATCTCTGGGCAATGTGAAGGAGATTTTAGAAACACCACAGACTAGTTTAGACCAGAAGTTGGAAACATGTCTTCTTCTTGGGGCCATGGAGAGATGTGTGAATTGTTGTCTCTCTCTCTCTCTCTCTCTCTCTCTCTCTCTCTCTCTCTCTCTCTCTCTCTCTCTCTGTCTCTCTCTCTCTCTCTCTCTCTGTGTCTCTCTCTCTCTCTCTCTGTTCTCTCTCAATTCAATTCAAGGTGCTTCATTGGCATGGGAAACATGTGTTAACATTGCCAAAGCAAGTGAGGTATATAATATACAAAATATACTTCTCTCTATCTCTCTCTCGTTCTCCCTCTCTCTGCCTACCCCCTCCTGCTCTCCCCTACCCATTGCTCCGCTGATGGGCTTGGTGCATTATTTGATTCGACTGGCACAGTGTGTTTTCCTCCCAGCGTGACTGTGAGGCACGGCAGGCATATTGACGTCTCAATGCGTTAGTTTTCTCGAATGTGGGATAGAGAGAAAGAGAGACACTGGGAGACAGAGGGTAAGACAGATAAGACAGGTAAGACAGATAAGAGAGAGAAAGGAAATAGAGGTGGTTGAAGATGGATGACAGGGTGGGTAAGATCCGTATGCCTCAGTCAGAGGAAGACAGATCACCAGATCACCATGTCTTAACTAATTCACTCATCTTAGTCAAGCTCAATACAACCTGTTAGACAACCTGCCACTCCCTTAACCGTTACTCTCTCACTCTCTCTTTCTCTCTCTTCCTCTCTCCCTCTCACTTTCTCTCCCTCTCACTCTCTCTCCCGCTATGCCTCTCTCACTCACTATGCCTCTCTCACTCACTATGCCTCTCTCACTCTCTTTCTCACGCACTCACACTCTCAATTAAAGGGCTTTATTGGCATGGAAAACATATTTTACATTGCCAGAGCAAATGAAATAGATAATAAACAAAAGTGAAATAAACAATATAAACTAAACAGTAAACATTACACTCACAACAGATCCAACAGAATAAAGACATTTCAAATGTCATATTATGTCTATATACAGTGTTGTAATGATGTGCAAATAGTTAAAGTACAAAAGATAAAATAAATAAGCATAAATATGGGTTGTATTTACAATGTTGTTTGTTCTTCACTGGTTGCCCTTTTCTCGTGGCAACAAGTCACACATCTTGCTGCTGTGATGTCACACTGTGGTATTTCACCCAGTAGATATAGGAGTTTATCAAAATTGGGTTTGTTTTTGAAACCTTTGTGGATCTGTGTAATCTGAGGGAAATATGTGTCTCTAATATGGTCATACATTGGGCAGGAGGTTAGGAAGTGCAGCTCAGTTTCCACCTCATGTTGTGGGCAGTGTGCACATAGCCTGTCTTCTCTTGAGAGCCAAGTTGGCCTTTCTCAATAGCAAGGCTCTGCTCACTGATTCTGTACATTTTCAATGCTTTCCTTAATTTTTGGGTCAGTTTCCCTCTCTTTCTCTTAGAATGAAGTCTGTGTTTACATACATGTACATCAACATTAAAGCGACATGACAAAATGCAAAATATTAAATTATTGTCTTGAAATTTAAAAGAGGGACCCTTCGTTAATGAAAGTAATAATGGATTGAGAACATCCATTTACACTTTATGCTGGAAGATCACACTATTACCACGAGCTACGCTAGCACCTAGCTGAGTGATGCAGGGGAGCTTGAAATGAGAGAAAAGGTATTATACCCTGTGCTCTAATCCCACCTGCATACACACACACACACACACACACACACACACACACACACACACACACACACACACACACACACACACACACACACACACACACACACACACACACACACACACACACACACACACACACACTCTCTCTTCCAAGGCCCTTGATCTCAATGTAAACTCAGGGGAAGGGACTCACAGCTTGGTGGGCCCACACATTCATCAGGCTGCCCTGTTACATATCATAGACATATTGTGTAACTGGAGCTCATATCATTGAGAGGTTTCTCAACAAAGATAAAGGCCTTTTAAGAACTACTACCATTTCCAGCTCATAACAGTGAGTGCATGTCAATTGAATTTATTGTTTTTCAGCATCACAAATTATCTGTATTTATTTAGTCTCTTTGATCTGTATATAATTGGAAATGTACGTTGAGATATTTCTGTATATGCCCTAGATAAAATGTATAGTTGTTGCTCTACTAGATTTTGACTTTAGTCTATGTTTGTCTTGTGTCCTTACAGAGATCTGGGGGAGGTCTGGCCCTCCCTCTGTGTGCCTTCCAGGGCACCGTCTCCCTGCATGCCCCCACAGGGAAGACCCTCTCCCTCTCCACCTACGAGGTCAGCAGCGACGGCCTCACCATCTCCCCCCACGCCACCAAGAAGGTGGAGGTCTACCGCTCAAAGTCTGTAGGCCACGAACCCAGTGCAGACGACCCCACCACCAGGGACCCGGACGGGGGAGTGGGGATGGAGGTGGAGGTGGGAGAGGTGGGAATGCGGGACACCAATGTGAAGATCCACCTGGAGGTGTTGGAGATCTGTGACAACGAGGAGGCCACGGACAGCGTGTCCATCATCTCTAACATCAGCCAGTCGTCCACCCACGCCCGCTCCCCGTCGCTGCGCTATTCTCGGAAGGAGAACCGCTTTGTCTCCTGTGACCTGGGGGAGACAGCCTCCTACTCACTGCTCATCCCCAACAGTGGCAACCCCGAGGTGGACAACATCAACATCAACATCCCTGACACGGTGGAGGCCCACCGGCAGAACAGTCGCAGACAGAAACAGGAGACGGGAGGCTACCGCGAGGAGATACAGCTGCTCAACGAAGCCTACAGGAAGCAGGAAGAGGACAGAGAAGACTGATACACACAGGGAGCAGGAAGTGGACAGAGAAGTCTGATACATACACAGGAAGCAGGAAGAGACAGGAAGGGATGAGGTGGAGAGAAGGTGATGCAGGATTAAGGGATGAGGTGGAGAGAAGGTGATGCAGGACTAAGGGATGAGGTGGAGAGAAGGTGATGCAGGACTAAGGGATGAGGTGGAGAGAAGGTGATGCTGCAGGACTAAGGGATGAGGTGGAGAGAAGGTGATGCGGGACTAAGGGATGAGGTGGAGAGAAGGTGATGCAGGATTAAGGGATGAGGTGGAGAGAAGGTGATGCAGGACTAAGGGATGAGGTGAAGAGAAGGTGATGCTGCAGGACTAAGGGATGAGGTGGAGAGAAGGTGATGCAGGACTAAAGGTTAGCAGCACAATGAAAGAGTGAAGACTGAAAGGGAGTGCAGAGAGAAAGGATGGATAGAAGATTACCCATGTTAGGGTCTCCAACATATGGCTGCTAATGGGTATGGCCCTCACCAATAAGTAAACATGGAGACTACCAGCCCCTGTGTCTGAGTCATCCCACTGTGTGTGTGTTACATACATATCAGTGTGTCTGTAATATAATCTGCTGAAAGCCTGGACTGTTCATTCTGCTGCTGTGAGACAAAACTATCATTTTATGTAAAGTAGTCTGAAGAGAGAAATAGAAGGTGCGAGAGAGAGAGGGAGGGAGAGGGAGAGAGAGAGAGAGACAGAGAGGGGGAGAGAGAGAGGGAGAGGGAGGGACGGAGAGAGAGAGAGGTAGAGAGGGAGAGAGTGAGAGAGAGGGAGAGAGAGTGAGAAGAGAGAGGGGAGATAGAGAGGGAGAGAGAGGTAGGTAGAGAGAGAGGGAGAGGGAGAGAGAGAGGGGAGGTAGAGAGAGAGGGAGGGAGGGAGAGAGAGGGAGGTAGAGAGAGAGTGAGAGTGAGAGAGAGAGATAGATGTAGAGAGAGAGGGAGGGAGGGGGAGAGGGAGAGAGGGAGAGAGGAGGTAGAGAGAGGGAGGGAGGTAGAGAGAGAGAGAGAGAGAGGGAGATAGAGAGAGAGAGAGAGGAGAGGGAGAGAGAGGGAGGGAGAGGGAGAGGGAGGGAGGGAGAGAGAGAGAGGTAGAGAGGGAGAGAGAGAGAGAGGGAGAGAGAGAGGGAGAGTGAGAGAGGGAGATAGAGAGAGATAGAGAGAGAGAGGTAGAGAGGGAGAGAGAGGGAGGTAGAGAGAGAGGGAGAGTGAGAGAGAGAGGGAGGGAGAGAGAGAGGGAGGTAGAGAGAGAGTGAGAGTGAGAGGGATGAGAGAGAGAGGTAGAGAGAGAGAGAGAGAGAGTAGAGAGGGAGAGAGAAGGAGGTAGAGAGAGAGGGAGAGAGAGAGAGAGAGAGAGGAGGTAGAGAGAGAGAGAGAGGGAGAGAGAGGTAGAGTGAGAGAGAGTGAGAGAGGTAGAGAGTGAGAGAGAGAGAGGTAGAGGGAGTTAGAGAGTGAGAGAGAGAGGTAGAGAGAGGTAGAGAGAGGTAGAGAGAGAGGGATGTAGAGAGAGAGAGAGGTAGAGGGAGTTAGAGAGTGAGAGAGAGAGGTAGAGAGAGGTAGAGAGAGAGGGAGGAAGAGAGAGAGAGAGGTAGAGAGAGGGAGAGAGAGGTAGAGTGAGAGAGAGTGTGAGAGGTAGAGAGTGAGAGAGAGAGAGAGAGAGAGAGAGCTAGAGGGAGGTAGAGAGAGAGAGAGAGGGGGAGACAGAGGTAGAGAGAGGTAGAGAGAGAGGGAGGTAGAGAGAGAGAGAGAGAGAGAGAGAGAGGGGGAGACAGAGGTAGAGAGAGAGGGAGGTAGAGAGAATATACAACAGTTTTTTTCTGCCTCATGAACATTCCACTAATAATTTCCCTGAACGACAGTGTGAATATTTTACCACTGATGGAGGCACCAAGTGAACGTGCGTTTTTTTCCGAGTCACTTAGAGCTGTTCTCCTCTAGCCTCTCAGTTCACTGCCTCTCCAATCACACGGAGTGACCCAGGCCCTTCCGCTATGCTTCGTACATATGCTTAAAACTAGACGGTAATAGAATATCTATTGGTGATTCACTACAGTTCTAAATATTCACCAGGATGACTATGAACTAAAAGATGGAGTTATATTATAGTTATATTCTGTTTCACTGCTTTGTATGCACACACACGCACACACACACACACACACACACACGCACACACACACACACACGCACACACACACACACACACACACACACACACACGCACACGCACACACGTATGCAAACACACACACACACACCCGCATGTATGCAAACACACACACACACACACACACACACACACACACACACACACACACACACACACACACACACACACACACACACACACACACACACACACACACACACACACACACAACAAGGTACATTACACCCTACCTCCAGGTCACGCAGTAATGGATGTATTCTATTTGATGTTTCATAACGGATGTGTTTTGCTGTGTGTTATCTGTGCTGTGTGTCTTTCAGCAGAGAAAAGCTTTGTCACGTGTGACATAATGTTCTGTCTTCATATGAGTGTGCTCATTACATATTTATACTAGAAAATTGCCTCAAACAACACTGTAAAATGCATTAACATTCAGTCTGCTTCAAGGCAACAACAACAACAGCAAGTTAGATAAAAGAGGCTTACAGAATCATATGGATTATGAATCATATGACTTATGAATCATATGACTTTTGAATCATATGACTTATGAATCATATGGATTATGAATCATATGGATTATGAATCATATGATTTATGAATCATATGGATTATGAATCATATGATTTATGAATCATATGGATTTTGAATCATATGGATTTTGAATAATATGGATTATGAATCATATGGATTATGAATCATATGGATTATGAATCATATGGCCCATGAATCATATGGTTTATTCCTAATATGGTATATGAATCATATAACTTATTCCTAATATGGTATATGAATCCTAACCAGTGTGTCCCAGTAGATGAGTTGACCTCTGACCTTGTAATCTATTGAGAGCATTACAGTGTTTTGACAGAGTGTTGAGAATTGACCAACCTTGTAATGAATAGAGAACATTACAGTGTTTTGACAGAGTGTTGAGAATTGACCAAACTTGTAATGAATAGAGAACATTACAGTGTTTTGACAGAGTGTTGAGAATTGACCAACCTTGTAATGAATAGAGAACATTACAGTGTTTTGACAGAGTGTTGAGAATCCCAACCTTGTAATGAATGAGAACATTACAGTGTTTTGACAGAGTGTTGACCTTGTAATGAATAGAGAACATTACAGTGTTTTGACAGAGTGTTGAGAATTGACCAACCTTGTAATGAATAGAGAACATTACAGTGTTTTGACAGAGTGTTGAGAATTGACCAACCCATTCAGCAGGACCACATCTCTTCAGCCAGGGCAGAATGGAAATAAACTCAACATTGTCTTATTTATTCATTCAGGTGAATACAAAAGGTATTGAAAGTCTGTCTGCTTTTCCATTCAGTGCACATTCTTAGATGTTTTTCTTATTTTTAATTGGAGAACATTGAGGAAGGATGCATGGCTCACCACTGAGAAGACTGGCATTGGTGTTTGTTTACCCACAGTGGGGCAAAAAAATATTTAGTCAGCCACCAATTGTGCAAGTTCTCCCACTTAAAAAGATGAGAAGCCTGTAATGGCATTGGTGTTTGTTTACCTATTTGAATTACTTATTTATGCTAATTGAATAACTGACAATCAGTCAAAAATAAAAAATAAATCCCAGGTTGATTTTAACTTATCTGGAGAAGAAAAAAAAAAATCTAAAATGATCGATAACATAACCAACGGACTAGTTATCACGGTGTCAACACACCGCAGTAGGTGTTATTAACTAAGGTAACTAAACTGACTGACTCAACGCACCGCAGTAGGTGTTATTAACTAAGGTAACTAAACTGACTGACTCAACACACCGCAGTAGGTGTTATTAACTAAGGTAACTAAACTGACTGACTCAACACACCGCAGTAGGTGTTATTAACTAAGGTAACTAAACTGACTGACTCAACGCACCGCAGTAGGTGTTATTAACTAAGGTAACTAAACTGACTGACTCAACACACCGCAGTAGGTGTTATTAACTAAGGTAACTAAACTGACTGACTCAACACACCGCAGTAGGTGTTATTAACTAAGTAACTAAACTGACTGACTCAACACACCGCAGTAGGTGTTATTAACTAAGGTAACTAAACTGACTGACTCAACACACCGCAGTAGGTGTTATTAACTAAGGTAACTAAACTGACTGACTCAACACACCGTCTCTGTAGGTGTGTAAACTGACTGACTAAACACCGCAGTAGGTGTTATTAACTAGGTAACTAAACTGACTGACTCAACAAGGTCCCCGACTGACTCCCCCGCAGGGTGTTATTAACTATTAAACCTGACTCAACGTCCCCGGTAACTAAACTGACTGACTCAACCATCCCCAGTAGGTGTTATTAACTAAGGTAACTAAACTGACTGACTCAACACCCCGTCCTGTTATTAACTAAGCCTAAACTGATGTCCCCCGCATCCCCTAAGTAACTAAACTGACTGACTCAACCATCCAGTAGGTGTTATTAACTAAGGTAACTAAACTGACTGTCCCCACCGCATCCCCGTTATTAACTAAGGTAACTATGTCCTCCCCATCCCGTCCTGACTGACTCAACCCCGCATGTCCCCCTGATCCCCGTCCTAACTCCCCCATGTCCCCCTCAACACCCCAGTCCTGTCTTAACATGGTAACCTGACTCCCAACACCCCCATCCCCGTCCTGACAACACACCGCAGTAGGTGTTATTAACTCCCCCATGTCCCCCCCATCCCCGTCCTCTCCCCCATGTCCCCCCATCCCCGTCCTCTCCCCCCCCCATCCCCGTCCTCTCTCCCATGTCCCCCCCATCCCCGTCCTCTCCCCCATCCCCGTCCTCTCCCCCCATCCCCGTCCTCTCGCCCATGTCCCAGTCACACCCCGCTGTCACCTCCAACCCCCTCCCCGTCCTCTCGCCCATTTTAACCTCTCCCCATCCCCTTTTTGAATATGACCTCTGTGTCCTGGGGTAGGAACTCCCCCCATCCCCTGTCCTGAAGACTCCCCCATGTCCCCCCCTGATCCCCTTAGGAAGTGTCCTCCCCATCCCGGAACTGAAGACTATAGGAAGTGTCCTGGGGTAGGAACCTTATCCCTGGGGTAGGAACTGAGGAGCTTAGGAAGTGTCCCCCCATCCCCGTCCTGGGGTCCCCCATGTCCCCCCCACCCCCTTAGTCCTGGGGTCTCCCTATGTCCCCCCCATCCCCGTCCTCTAGCCCATGTCCCCCCCATCCCCATAGTCCTGGGGTAGGAACTGAAGACATGTCCCCCCCATCCCCGTCCTGGGGTAGCCCATGTCCCCCCAAGTCCCCTGTCCTCTCTCCCATGTCCCCCATCCCCGTCCTCTCTCCCTGGGGTAGGAACTAAGGAGCATGTCCCCCCCTTCCCCGTCCTCTCCCCCATGTACCATGTAGGAACCATCCCCTGGGGTCCTCTCCCCCATGTACCAGTCACACTGCTGTCACCTGACACGTTCTCTGGGTTCTTAATGCAGTTTTAACCTCTCCACTATTAGCTTTTTGAATATGACCTCTGTGTCCTGGGGTAGGAACTGAAGACCATAGGAAGTGTCCTGGGGTAGGAACTGAAGACTATAGGAAGTGTCCTGGGGTAGGAACTGAAGACTATAGGAAGTGTCCTGGGGTAGGAACTGAAGACTATGGGAAGTGTCCTGGGGTAGGAACTGAAGACCATAGGAAGTGTCCTGGGGTAGGAACTGAAGACTATAGGAAGTGTCCTGGGGTAGGAACTGAAGACTATAGGAAGTGTCCTGGGGTAGGAACTGAGGAGCTTAGGAAGTGTCCTGGGGTAGGAACTGAAGACTATGGGAAGTGTCCTGAGGTAGGAACTGAAGACTATAGGTGGTGTCCTGGGGTAGGAACTGAAGACCATAGGAAGTGTCCTGGGGTAGGAACTGAAGACTATGGGAAGTGTCCTGAGGTAGGAACTGAAGACTATAGGTGGTGTCCTGGGGTAGGAACTGAAGACTACAGGAAGTGTCCTGGGGTAGGAACTGAAGACTATGGGAAGTGTCCTGGGGTAGGAACTGAAGACTATAGGAAGTGTCCTGGGGTAGGAACTGAAGACTATGGGAAGTGTCCTGAGGTAGGAACTGAAGACCATAGGAAGTGTCCTGGGGTAGGAACTGAAGACCATAGGAAGTGTCCTGGGGTAGGAACTGAAGACCATAGGAAGTGTCCTGGGGTAGGAACTGAAGACTATAGGAAGTGTCCTGGGGTAGGAACTGAAGACTATAGGAAGTGTCCTGGGGTAGGAACTGAAGACCATAGGAAGTGTCCTGGGGTAGGAACTGAAGACTATAGGAAGTGTCCTGGGGTAGGAACTGAAGACCATAGGAAGTGTCCTGGGGTAGGAACTGAAGACCATAGGAAGTGTCCTGGGGTAGGAACTGGGTAGGAGCCATAGGAAGTGTCCTGGGGTAGGAACTGAAGACCATAGGAAGTGTCCTGGGGTAGGAACTGAAGACTATAGGAAGTGTCCTGGGGTAGGAACTGAAGACTATAGGAAGTGTCCTGAGGTAGGAACTGAGGAGCGTAGGAAGTGTCCTGGGGTAGGAACTGAAGACCATAGGAAGTGTCCTGGGGTAGGAACTGAGGAGCGTAGGAAGTGTCCTGGGGTAGGAACTGAAGACCATAGGAAGTGTCCTGGGGTAGGAACTAAGGAGCGTAGGAAGTGTCCTGGGGTAGGAACTGAAGACTATGGGAAGTGTCCTGGGGTAGGAACTGAGGAGCGTAGGAAGTGTCCTGGGGTAGGAACTGAAGACCATAGGAAGTGTCCTGGGGTAGGAACTAAGGAGCTTAGGAAGTGTCCTGGGGTAGGAACTGAAGACCATAGGAAGTGTCCTGGGGTAGGAACTGAGTGTTGATGTCCTCTTTAACCAGTAGGTGACACATCCCTAATCTGTCCTGAAGCCACTTCATTTATTTATTTAAATGTTTATTTAACCCTTATTTTACCAGGTTTAGTTGACTGAGAACACATTCTAATTCACGGAGAGGAGTGGGGGGGGGGGGTTGATTAGGTGGCCATGATGGTATGAGGGATAGATCTTCCTACTAACAAAATGTAATTATGCTCTTGTTACTGGAAGAATAAAATCTGAAATAGTGCCAACCAAATATAAAGAGTTACACCGACTACCACTACCACATGGTGCATGCTTTTCCTCACCTCTGGGTTAAGTCATTCAGTATGGGGGGGGTCAAAGGTTGTTGGTTGCCAGGTAACACCATGAGGCCTAAGGAGAGTTAAAGTGTAAGGAAGCACAGATGGGGAGGATAGAGGGAAAATCAATTCAACCTAAAGCAACTCTCCCTCTCAATCTCTCTAACTCGATTTCTCTGGCCTCCTATCTCCTCACTCACTCCCCTCCCTTCACTCCCCCCCCCCTCTCTCTTTCTGACTCATTCCCTGTCTCGCACGTTTCAAATCGTGGTAAAGTTGAGACTAAAGGCACTAGCAGATGGAAAGACGTCTGTATTTTCCTCGTCACCTCAACACCAGAGGAAACCTCTGATTCAAAACCCAGACACATTGTGAATCTTTCACATCGTCTCCCAGAAAACTGTTCACAGACGAAGTAGATTTCAGTCACAAGTGATTAGTGGCGGATCTCAAACGGTAGAACATCTAGCCGATACCATTCGGCCATCACTCATTCATGTAATTGTATGTACATATTCTTATTCATTCTCTACACTTGTGTGTATAAGGGAGTTGTTGTAAAATTGTTAGATTCCTTGTTAGATATTACTGCACGGTCGGAACTAGAAGCACAAGCATTTCGCTACGCTCGCATTAACATCTGCTAACCATGTGTATGTGACAAATAAAAAATGGATTTGATTTCTAGGAAGTGAAACATCCTTACGGGATTGGGGACTTCCATTAAATACACACAGAAGGCTGAATCATGGTCAAAACAGAATAACCCCAACAATAATCACCTGTCATTCATTTAAATTGACACTGATATCAGTTATTTATTTGATTGAATAGCAGCTTCGCCCTTCGACGTAATGCATTCTGAGGTCATTCCTGTTCATTGATTGGCTGGATGAAACGCTGGACCACTCAGAGTAGGAGTTGAGGACGACCTCCATAGTCATGGACGAGGTGCAGACAGACGGTAAAACATTACAGCAGCAGGAGGAGGAGAGTCACAAACTCCTGTATTATTACTGAGACTCCTTCAGGAGGAGACAGAAGCAGGAGCAGGCTCCTTCAGGAGGAGACAGAAGCAGGAGCAGGCTCCTTCAGGAGGAGACAGAAGCAGGAGCAGGCTCCTTCAGGAGGAGAGAAGTAGGAGGAGACAGAAGCAGGAGCAGGCTCCTTCAGGAGGAGACAAGCAGGAGGAGATGGAAGCAGGAGGAGACAGAAGTGGGAGGAGAGGGATGCAGGAGGTGACAGAAGCAGGAGGTGACAGAAGCAGGAGGAGAGGGATGCAGGAGGTGACAGAAGCAGGAGGAGAGGGATGCAGGAGGTGACAGAAGCAGGAGGTGACAGAAGCAGGAGGAGACAGACGCAGGAGGAGAGGGATGCAGGAGGTGACAGAAGCAGGAGGAGACAGACGCAGGAGGAGACAGACGCAGGAGGAGAGGGAAGCAGGAGGAGAGGGAAGCACATTTCAAAAGGGCTCTTGCTGAAAATTGTATCCATATTTCATGACAGGGCAATCTATCTTGTTACCTCATAAGTCTCACATGCATGACTCTCTCCCTTAATTTTGACCCCTCTTAAAAGCTCACCCTCTCTTTCTGTATACCTCTCAAGAGCCCCCCCCCCCCAATCTCTCTATTTATATAACTCTCTCCTTCTTACTCTCTCTTTGCTTTAGGGCAGTAATTATCTCGCTCTCTGCTCTGTAAATAAAACAGCCTCTCACTTCCCTATTATTCAACAGATTTTCAACAAGAGGCTAATGGAAATGTGAACACAGTCGAATTAAAAAAACCTCTGTGTTAGTGGGAGCAGCGGGAGACTGAACACGTAGTGAGGAACATCACGGTCTCTTCGGACATGAAGCCCCAGTAATTGCGAACAGCTCCAGATCAATGTATAAAAGTATGAGGCATTAACGATCGTGTACTGTGATCTGCACACCATAGGCATAAAAACAAGGCACTTGTTTATTAAATAAACATTTATTTTAGTCTTTCGGTTAGTTGTTTTTGATTTGGCAAAATGCATCAGATGATTTATGTATTTTAAAAGGTGCATATCTTGAAAGCATTTTGGGATTATGTTGACAATGAATGAAACAAATAACAAAAGATAGTTTTTAGGTGGAGTTTTCCTTTAAATATCCTCCATAGGATTTGATGGTACGATCACAGACGGCCCCTGGAGTCCGGGGAAACGGAGACACCATGAACGTTTCAAACAGAAAAGGTACTTTTATTCAATATACAATAGAACTACACTGAACAAAAATAAATCAACATGTAACTATTTCAAAGATTTTCACTGAGTTACAGTTTATATAAAGAAATCAGTGAATTGAAATAAATTCATTAGTCCCTAATCTATGGATTTCACCTGACTGGGAATACGGATATGCTTCTGCTGGTCAGAGATACCTCTAAAAAAAAAAAGTAGGGTCGTGGTTCAGAAAACCAGTCAGTATCTGGTGAGACCACCATTTGCCTCACACATCTCCTTCGCATTGAGTTGATCAGGCTGTTGATTGTGTCCTGTGGAATGTTGTCCCCACTCCTCTTCAACGGCTTTAACTGAGTTCCTGGATACGTACTGTCTTACACGACGATCCAGAGCATCCCAAACATGCTCGACGGGTGACAGGTCTGGTGAGTATGCAGGCCATGGAAGAACTGGGACATTTTCAGCTTGCAGGAATTGTGTCCAGATCCTTGTGACATGGGGCTGTGCATTATCATGCTGAAACATGAGGTGATGGTGGTGGATAAATGACATGACAAGGGGCCTCAGGATCTCGTCACGGTATCTCTCTGCATTCAAATTGCCGTCGATAAAAATGCAATTGTGTTGGTTGTCCGTAGCTTATTCCTGCCCATACCATAACCCCACTGCCACTATGGGGCCACTCTGTTCACATCGTTGACATCAGCAAATCGCTCGCCCACACGACGCCATACAAGCTGCCCACACGACGCCATACAAGCTGCCCACACGACGCCATACAAGCTGCCAACACGACGCCATACAAGCTGCCCACACGACGCCATACAAGCTGCCCACACGACGCCATACAAGCTGCCCACACGACGCCATACAAGCTGCCCACACGACGCCATACAAGCTGTCTGCCATCTGACCGGTACGGTTGAAACCGGGATTCATCCGTGAAGACCACACTTCTCCAGAGTGCCACCAGCCAGTGAAGATGAGCATTTCACTTCTCCAGCATTTACGACGCCGAACTGCAGTCAGGTCAAGACCCTGGTGAACACGACAAGCATGTAGACGAGGTGCACCTATGTAATAATCATGCTGTTTAATCAGCTTCTTGATAGGCCACATAAATGCTCACTAACTGGGACATAAACAAGTCTGTACACAACATTTAGAGAGAAATAAGCTTTTTGTGCATATGGAATATTTCTGGGATCTTTTTATATTTCAGCTTATGAAACACGGGACCAAGACTTTACATGTTGCGTTCAAATGTTTTTGGTTCAGTCTCGTAGTATTTCAGTTGTCCGAGTAGATCCTCATCTTCGTAAACGGCTCAGTCACCAGGTCGCACACTGTGGAGTGTTCACTTTGTCCCCTTGGTAATTGTCTTCTTCTGCCATTTACACGGGTGAGTGCAGCAAGTGGCCGCTAACTTAGCAGCGTTGGGCCAAAAAAATGAAGGAGAAAAAAGACCGGAGTTAAACTAAACCAGATAAAAAGTAGAAAAGACAATGGGCCTGATACACCTGACAGAGAGGATCTACAGAGAACAACGGGCCTGATACACCTGACAGAGAGGATCTATAGAGAACAAAGTGTTCAGGGCATGGAGGGTTAAGTGTTATGGCATAGAGGGTTAAGTGTTAAGGGCATAGAGGTATGGGTATAGAGGGTTAAGTGTTAAGGGCAAAGAGGGTAAAGTGTTAAGGGCATAGAGGGTAAAGTGTTATGGGCATAGAGGGTTAAGATGTTATGAGAACAATGGGCATAGATATGGACAGAGAGGATTAAGTGTTAAGGGCATAGAGGGTTAAGTGTTAACCTGCATAGAGGATTAAGTGAACAACGGGCCTGATTAACCTGAAGGGCATAGAGGGTTAAGTGTTAACCTGACATAGAGGGTTAAGTGTTAAGGGCATAGAGGTATGGGCATAGAGGGTTAAGTGTTAAGGGCATAGATTAAGTGTTGTGGGCATAGAGTGTTAAGGGCATAGATGTATGGGCATAGATAAACCTTGAGGGCATAGAGGGTAAAGTATTAAGGGCATAGAGGGTTAAGTGTTGAGGGCATAGTGGGTAAAGTATTAAGGGCATAGAGGGTAAAGTGTTGAGGGCATAGTGGGTAAAGTATTAAGGACTTAGAGGGTTAAGTGTTATGGGCATAGAGGGTTAAGTGTTAAGGGCATAGAGGTATGGGCATAGAGGGTTTAGTGTTAAGGGCATAGAGGGGCATAGAGGGTTAAGTGTTAAGGGCATAGAGGTATGGGCGTAGAGGGTTAAGTGTTATGGGCATAGAGGCTTAAGTGTTATGGGCATAGAGGGTTAAGTGTTATGGGCGTAGAGGGTTAAGTGTTAAGGGCATAGAGGGTTAAGTGTTAAGGGCATAGAGGTATGGGCATAGAGGGTTAAGTGTTAAGGGCATAGAGGGTTAAGTGTTAAGGGCATAGAGGGTTAAGTGTTAAGGGCATAGAGGGTTAAGTGTTAAGGGCATAGAGGGTTAAGTGTTAAGGGCATAGAGGGTTAAGTGTTAAGGGCGTAGAGGGTAAGTGTTCAGGGCGTAGAGGGTTAAGTGTTCAGGGCATAGAGGGTTAAGTGTTAAGGGCATAGAGGTATGGGCATAGAGGGTTAAGTGTTAAGGGCATAGAGGGTTAAGTGTTGTGGGCATAGAGTGTTAAGTGTTAAGGGCATAGATGTATGGGCATAGAGGGTAAAGTGTTGAGGGCATAGAGGGTAAAGTATTAAGGGCATAGAGGGTTAAGTGTTGAGGGCATAGTGGGTAAAGTATTAAGGGCATAGAGGGTAAAGTGTTGAGGGCATAGTGGGTAAAGTATTAAGGGCTTAGAGGGTTAAGTGTTATGGGCATAGAGGGTTAAGTGTTAAGGGCATAGAGGGTAAAGTGTTAAGGGCATAGAGGGTTAAGTGTTAAGGGCATAGAGGGTTAAGTGTTAAGGGCATAGAGGGTTAAGTGTTAAGGGCATAGAGGGTTAAGTGTTAAGGGCATAGAGGTATGGGCATAGAGGGTTAAGTGTTATGGGCATAGAGGTTATGGGCGTAGAGGGTTAAGTGTTAAGGGCATAGAGGGTTAAGTGTTAAGGGCATAGAGGTTAAGTGTTAAGGGCATAGAGGGTTAGAGGGTTAAGTTAAGGGCATAGAGGGTTAAGTGTTAAGGGCATAGAGGGTTAAGTGTTAAGGGCATAGAGGGTTAAGTGTTAAGGGCATAGAGGGTTAAGTGTTAAGGGCATAGAGGGTTAAGTGTTAAGGGCATAGAGGTTAAGTGTTAAGGGCATAGAGGGTTAAGTGTTATGGGCATAGAGGGTTAAGTGTTAAGGGCATAGAGGTATGGGCATAGAGGGTTAAGTGTTATGGGCATAGAGGGTTAAGTATTAAGGGGCATAGAGGGTTAAGTGTTAAGGGCATAGAGGGTTAAGTGTTCAGGGCATAGAGGGTTAAGTGTTCAGGGCATAGTGGGTTAAGTGTTAAGGGCATAGAGGGTTAAGTGTTAAGGGCATAGAGGTATGGGCATAGAGGGTTAAGTGTTAAGGGCATAGAGGGTTAAGTGTTAAGGGCATAGAGGGTTAAGTGTTAAGGGCATAGAGGTATGGGCATAGAGGGTTAAGTGTTAAGGGCATAGAGGTATGGGCATAGAGGGTTAAGTGTTAAGGGCATAGAGGGTTAAGTGTTAAGGGCATAGAGGGTTAAGTGTTAAGGGCATAGAGGGTTAAGTGTTAAGGGCATAGAGGGTTAAGTGTTAAGGGCATAGAGGGTTAAGTGTTAAGGGTAGAGGGTTAAGTGTTAAGGGCATAGAGGGTTAAGTGTTAAGGGTTAAGTGTTAAGGGCATAGAGGGTTAAGTGTTAAGGGCATAGAGGGTTAAGTGTTAAGGGCATAGAGGGTTAAGTGTTAAGGGCATAGAGGGTTAAGTGTTAAGGGCATAGAGGGTTAAGTGTTAAGGGCATAGAGGTATGGGCATAGAGGGTTAAGTGTTAAGGGCATAGAGGGTTAAGTGTTAAGGGCATAGAGGGTTAAGTGTTAAGGGCATAGAGGTATGGGCATAGAGGGTTAAGGTTAGAGGGGTTAAGTGTTAAGGGCATAGAGGGTTAAGTGTTAAGGGCATAGAGGGTTAAGTGTTAAGGGCATAGAGGGTTAAGGGTTAAGTGTTAAGGGCATAGAGGGTTAAGTGTTAAGGGCATAGAGGTTATGTTAAGGCATAGAGGGTCAAGTGTTAAGGGCATAGATCTATGGGGCGCAGAGGGTTAAGTGTTAAGGGCATGAGAACGTTAAGTGTTAAACAAGATATTTTGTTAAGGGCATAGAGGTATGGGCAAGAGGGTTAAGTGTTAAGGGCATAGAATTGCTAAGTGTTAAAGAAATAGAGGGTTAAGTGTTAAGGGCATAGAAAGTGTTAAGGGCATAGAGGTTAAGTGTTAAGGGCAAAACCAAGTGTTAATGGCATAGAAATGTTAAGGGCATAGAGGGTTAAGTGTTGGGCATAGAGGGTTATATGGGCATAGAGGGTTAAGTGTTAAGGGCATAGAGGTTATGTTAAGGGCATAGAGGGTTAAGTGTTAAGGGCATAAGTGTTCGAAAGGGTTAAGTGTTAAGGGCATAGTGATGGGCGTTAAGTGTTAAGGGCATAGAGGTTATGTTAAGGGCATAGAGGTATGTTAAAGTGTTAAGGGCATACATTTAAGTGTTAAGGTGCATAGAGGGTTAAGTGTTAAGCTGCATAGTATTTTTCCAGGGCATAGAGAGAGTAAGCATAGAGGGTTAAGTGCAAGGTCATAAGAGATAAGTGAAAAAACATAGAGGAAGTGTTAAACAACGGGTTGCCATGTTTCGGGCATAGAGGTATGGGCATTTAAGTGTTAATCCGGCATAGTTAAGTGTTAAGGGCATGTATAGGTTAAGACTGGGCATAGGGGTTAAGTGTTAAGGGCATAGTAGCCAGGCGCAAGTGTTAGAAATAGAGGGTTAAGTGTTAAGGGCATAGAAGTATTAAGGGCATAGAGGTATGGGCATAGAGGGTTAAAAGGGCATTTAAGTGTTAAGGGCATAGGGAGTTAAGTGTTAAGGGCATAGAGGGTTAAGTGTTAATAGATTTTAAGTTATTAAGGGCATCTGGCTATGGGCATAGAGGAAAATGTTAGAGGTTAAATGTTAACAAAATAGAGGGTTAAGTGTTAAGGGCATAGAGGTATGGGCAAATTAGTTAAGTTTAAGGGCAAAAGCAAGTTTTAAAATCATGAGATGACAGTTAAGTGTTGTTAAGGCATAGAGGCTAAGTGTTAAGAGGCAAAGCATTATTTTAATTTAAGGGCATAGAGGGTTAAGTGTTAAGGGCATAGAGGTTAAGTGCTAATGGCCATGAGGCTTTAAGTCACGAAGGGCATCCGGGGTTATGGGGCATTTAAGTGTTAAGGGCATAGAGGGTTAAGTGTTAAGGGCATAGAGGGTTAAGTTTAAAGTTCAAGCCATATAAGGAGACAATGGAAAACAGAAGGGCATAGAAATTAAGTGTTTCCTGGCATAGCCATTAATCTTAAGGGCATTTTAAGTGTTAAGGGCATAGAGGGTTAAGTGTTAAGGGCAAGAGGTATGAAAATATCTTGGTTAAGTGTTGGGCATAGAGGGTTAAGTGTTAAGGGCAAATCTTAATTTATAGGGCATAGTCGGTTAAATGTTTTTGGGACAAATATCTTAAGTTTAAAACGTAGAGGGTTTGTTCATCCAAAAAGTGTTAAGGGCATAGAGGGTTAAGTGTTAAGGGCATAGAGGTATGGGCATAGAGGGTTAAGTGTTAAGGGCATAGAGGGTTAAGTGTTAAGGGCATAGAGGGTTAAGTGTTAAGGGCATAGAGGTATGGGCATAGAGGGTTAAGTGTTAAGGGCATAGAGGGTTAAGTGTTAAGGGCATAGAGGTATGGGCATAGAGGGTTAAGTGTTAAGGGCATAGAGGGTTAAGTGTTAAGGGCATAGAGGGTAAGTGTTAAGGGCATAGAGGGTTAAGTGTTAAGGGCATAGAGGGTTAAGTGTTAAGGGCATAGAGGTATGTGCATAGAGGGTTTAAGTGTTAAGGGCATAGAGGTTAAGTGTTAAGGGCATAGAGGGTTAAGTGTTAAGGGCATAGAGGGTTAAGTGTTAAGGGCATAGAGGTTAAGTGTTAAGGCATAGAGGGTTAAGTGTTAAGGGCATAGAGGGTTAAGTGTTAAGGGCATAGAGGGTTAAGTGTTAAGGGCATGATAAGTGTTAAGGGCATAGAAGTGTTAAGGGCATAGAGGGTTAAGTGTTAGGGCATAGAAGGTTAAGTGTTGGGCATAGGGCATAGAAGGGGTTAAGTGTTAAGGGCATAGAGGGTTAAGTGTTAAGGGCATAGAGGGTTAAGTGTTAAGGGCATAGAGGGTTAAGTGTTAAGGGCATAGAGGGTTAAGTGTTAAGGGCATAGACAAGTGTTAAGGGCATAGAGGTTATGTTAAGGCATAGAGGGTTAAGTGTTAAGGGCATAGAGGGTTAAGTGTTAAGGGCAGGGGTTAAGGGCATCAAATTAAGTGTTCAGGGCATAGGGGTTAAGTGTTAAGGGCATAGAGGGTTAAGTGTTAAGGGCATAGAGGGTTAAGTGTTAAGGGCATAGAGGTTAAGTGTTAAGGGCATAGAAGTGTTAACCATAGAGGGTTAAGAAAATAGTTAAGGGCATAGAGGTTAAGTGTTAAGGCATAGATTAAGTGTTAAAATCAAAATGTTAAGGGCATAGAGGGTTAGTGTTAAGGGCATAGACATTTGTATTAAGGGCATAGAGGTTAAGTGTTAAGGGCATAGAGAGTATGTACTGGTTAAGTGTTAAGGCTATTAGCAGGGTATGGGCATAGAGGGTTAAGTGTTAAGGGCATAGAGGGTTAAGTGTTAAGGGCATAGAGGCTTAAGTGTTAAGGGCATAGAGGTATGAGTCTGTTAAGTGTTAATAGTCCAGCAGTCTGATGGCTTAAGTGTTAAGGGCATAGAGTTAAGTGTTAAGGGCATAGTCTTAAGTGTTAAGGGCATAGAGGTATGGGCAGTTAAGTGTTAAGGCATAGAGGTCTGGGCATTTAAGTGTTAAGGGCATAGAGGGTTAAGTGTTAAGGGCATGATGGCTTAAGTGTTAAGGGCATAGGGTCTGGGCATAGAGGGTAGAAGGGCATTTAAGTGTTAAGGGCATAGAGGGTTAAGTGTTAAGGGCATAGAGGTCTGTTAAGTGTTAAGGGCATAGTCTTAAGTGTTAAGGGCATAGATGGTTTAAGGGCATAGTCTAGTTAAGTGTTTTTAAGTGTTAAGTCATAGAGTCTGATGGCATTTAGCAGGTCTGTTTAAGTGTTAAGGGCATGTCTTAAGTAGCAGTTAAGGGCATTTAGAGAGTATGGGCATAGAGGTTAAGTGTTAAGGGCATAAATGTCTGAAGTGGGGCATAGCAGGTATGGGCATAGAGGGTTAAGTGTTAAGGGCATTTAAGTGTTAAGGGCATAGTCTGATGGCTTAAGTTTAAGGGCAGAGGTTAAGTGTTGTCATTTCTGTTAAGGGCATAGAGGGTTAAGTGTTAAGCAGTCATAGATGGGCATAGAGGGTTAAGTGTTAAGGGCAGAGTTGTTCTGGGCATTTAAGTGTTAAGCAGTCATGAGGGTTAAGTGTTAAGGGCATAGAGGGTTAAGTGTTAAGTCATAGAGGTTAAGTGTTAAGGGCATAGGTATAGGGTTAAGTGTTATGGGCATTAGCAAGTGTTAAGGGCATAGGGGTTAAGTATTAAGGGCATATGGGCATAGGTAAGTGTTAAGGGCATAGTCTTAAGTGTTAAGGGCATTTAAGTGTTAAGGGCAGCAGTCATGATGGTTAAGTGTTAAGGGCTGGTCTGTCTTTAAGTGTTAAGGGCATAGAGGGTTAAGTGTTAAGGGCATAGAGGGTTAAGTGTTAAGGGCATGTCCAGCAGTCATAGAGGGTTAAGTGTTAAGGGCATAGCAGGGCATAGGTATGGGCATAGTCTTTAAGTGTTAAGGGCATGATGGCTAAGTTTAGTGTTAAGGGCAGAGTCTGGGCATAGTCTTTAAGTGTTAAGGGTCATGAGGGTTAAGTGTTAAGGGCATAGAGGGTTAAGTGTTAAGGGCATAGCAGGTATGGGCATTTTAAGTGTTAAGGGCTGTCTTTCTGTTAAGCATAGAGGGTTAAGTGTTAAGGGCATAGGGTTAAGTATTAAGGGCATAGAGGTATGGGCATAGAGGGTTAAGTGTTAAGTCATAGAGGGTTAAGTGTTAAGCAGTCTGATGGCTTTTAAGGGCATAGGTCTGGTTGTGTTAAGGGCATAGCAGGTTAAGTGTTAAGGGCATAGAGGGTTAAGTGTTAAGGGCATAGAGGATTAAGTGTTAAGGGCATAGAGAAAGCACAGCTGCACATGGAGGACAGGGCTCTGATAATCTTACTCCCCAATGTTTCTGACTAACTAGTGAGAGAAGGTGTGTGGCAGGTCGTACAAGCAGGGTGAGTGACGGATCACTGAGGCTGCAGACAGTTGTGCAGCCATCTTGTCTGGAGGCTTGGATGTTCTCAGTGAGTCTCGGTGTTCTGCACCACACAGACAAACACTGAGCTTACGTTCTCGGCTCCGGCTCACATCAAATCAAATTCTCATCAAATCAAATTATATTTGTCACAATGCAGTCTGATACTTTTACAGGTACCTCTGTAAAATGCTTACTTTCTGCCCTTAACCAGCAGTCTGATGGCTTTTAAGAAAATAGTCAAGAAAATATTTAGCAAATAAATGTAAAATCAAAATAATGTGAATAGTCTGGGTGGACATTTGATTAATTGTCCAGCAGTCTGATGGCTTTTAGCAGAGTCTGTACTGTCTTTCTGTCCAGCAGTCTGATGGCTTTTAGCAGAGTCTGTTCTGTCTTTCTGTTCAGCAGTCTGATGGCTTTTAGCAGAGTCTGGTCTGTCTTTCTGTTCTGTCTTTCTGTCCAGCAGTCTGATGGCTTTTAGCAGAGTCTGGTCTGTCTTTCTGTCTGTCTTTCTGTCCAGCAGTCTGATGGCTTTTAGCAGAGTCTGTTCTGTCTTTCTGTCCAGCAGTCTGATGGCTTTTAGCAGGGTCTGGTCTGTCTTTCTGTCCAGCAGTCTGATGGCTTTTAGCAGAGTCTGTTCTGTCTTTCTGTCCAGCAGTCTGATGGCTTTTAGCAGAGTCTGTTCTGTCTTTCTGTTCAGCAGTCTGATGGCTTTTAGCAGAGTCTGGTCTGTCTTTCTGTTCTGTCTTTCTGTCCAGCAGTCTGATGGCTTTTAGCAGAGTCTGGTCTGTCTTTCTGGTCTGTCTTTCTGTCCAGCAGTCTGATGGCTTTTAGCAGAGTCTGTTCTGTCTTTCTGTCCAGCAGTCTGATGGCTTTTAGCAGGGTCTGGTCTGTCTTTCTGTCCAGCAGTCTGATGGCTTTTAGCAGAGTCTGTTCTGTCTTTCTGTCCAGCAGTCTGATGGCTTTTAGCAGAGTCTGTTCTGTCTTTCTGTCCAGCAGTCTGATGGCTTTTAGCAGGGTCTGGTCTGTCTTTCTGTCCAGCAGTCTGATGGCTTTTAGAGGTGGTGTGAGTCTGTTCTGTCTTTCTGTCCAGCAGTCTGATGGCTTTTAGCAGAGTCTGTTCTGTCTTTCTGTCCAGCAGTCTGATGGCTTTTAGCAGGGTCTGGTCTGTCTTTCTGTCCAGCAGTCTGATGGCTTTTAGCAGAGTCTGTTCTGTCTTTCTGTCCAGCAGTCTGATGGCTTTTAGCAGGGTCTGGTCTGTCTTTCTGTTCTGTCTTTCTGTCCAGCAGTCTGATGGCTTTTAGCAGAGTCTGTTCTGTCTTTCTGTCCAGCAGTCTGATGGCTTTTAGCAGGGTCTGGTCTGTCTTTCTGTACTGTCTTTCTGTTCAGCAGTCTGATGCTGGGGGCGGACGGAGCAATACAACTAATCCCATCAAGGTCATGTGTGTGTGGGAAGCAGTTAATGTGTGTGTGTGTTGGAGGCGGTGTGTGTGTGTGTGTTGGTTGCGGTGTGTGTGTGTATGTGTTGGAGGCGGTGTGTGTGTGTTGGAGGCGGTGTGTGTGTGTGTTGGTTGCGGTGTGTGTGTATATGTGTTGGAGGCGGTGTGTGTGTGTGTGTTGGTTGCGGTGTGTGTGTTGGACAGACGGTGTGTTGGGTTACAGGTGTGTGTGTTGGAGTACGACAGTGTGTGTGTGTTGGTTGCAGGACAGTGTGTGTATGTGTTGGAGACAGACAGTGTGTGTGTGTGTGGTTGACAGACAGTGTGTGTGTTGACAGGGGTTGGGTTGCATTGTGTGGGTGTGTTGGAGGCGGTGTGTGTGTGTGTGTGTTGGAGGCGGTGTGTGTGTGTGTTGGAGGCGGTGTGTGTGGGTGGTAATGTGTTTTTGCTGAAGGACAAGAAGCCTTGGTAGAGTGGGAGAGTACAGACAGACAGGGGTACGGGGTACACACAGACAGGGGTATTGGGTACAGACAGACAGGGGTATGGGGTACACACAGACAGGGGTATGGGGTACAGACAGACAGACAGGGGTATGGGGTATGGGGTACAGACAGACAGACAGGGGTATTGGGTACAGACAGACAGGGGTATGGGGTACAGACAGACAGGGGTATGGGGTACAGACAGACAGACAGGGGTATGGGGTATAGACAGACAGGGGTATGGGGTACAGACAGACAGGGGTATGGGGTACAGACAGACAGGGGTATAGGGAACAGACAGACAGGGGTATGGGTACAGACAGACAGACAGGGGTACGGGGTACAGACAGACAGGGGTATGGGGTACAGACAGACAGGGGGTATGGGGTACAGACAGACAGGGGGACAGTATGGGGGGTACAGACAGACAGACAGGGGTATGGGGGGTATGGGTTACAGACAGACAGGGGTACGGGGTACAGACAGACAGGGGTATGGGGTACAGACAGACAGGGGTATGGGGTACAGACAGACAGACAGGGTATGGGGTACAGACAGACAGGGGTATGGGGTACAGACAGACAGGGGTATGGGTACAGACAGACAGGGGTATTGGGTACAGACAGACAGGGGTACAGGGTATGGGGTACAGACAGACAGGGGTATGGGGTACAGACAGACAGACAGGGTATGGGGTACAGACAGACAGGGGTATGGGTTACAGACAGACAGACAGGGTGTTGGGGTACAGACAGACAGGGACAGGGGTATTGGGTACAGACAGACAGGGGTATTGGCTACAGACAGGGGTATTGGGTACAGACAGACAGGGGTATTGGGTACAGACAGACAGGGGTATGGGGTACAGACAGACAGGGGTATTGGGTACAGACAGACAGGGGTATTGGGTACAGACAGACAGGGGTATGGGGTACAGACAGACAGGGTACAGACAGGGGTATGGGGTACAGACAGACAGACAGGGGTATGGGGTACAGACAGACAGACAGGGGTATGGGTTACAGACAGACAGACAGGGGTATGGGGTACAGACAGACAGGGGTATGGGTTACAGACAGACAGGGGTATGGGTACAGACAGACAGGGGTATGGGGTACAGACAGACAGGGGTATGGGGTACAGACAGACAGGGGTATGGGGTACAGACAGACAGGGGTATGGGTACAGACAGACAGGGGTATGGGGTACAGACAGACAGGGGTATTGGGTACAGACAGACAGGGGTATGGGGTACAGACAGACAGACAGGGGTATGGGTTACAGACAGACAGGGGTACGGGGTACAGACAGACAGGGGTATGGGGTACAGACAGACAGGGGTATGGGGTACAGACAGACAGGGGGTATGGGGTACAGACAGACAGGGGGTATGGGGTACAGACAGACAGGGGGTATGGGGTACAGACAGACAGGGGTATGGGGTACAGACAGACAGACAGGGGTATGGGGTACAGACAGACAGGGGTATGGGGTACAGACAGACAGACAGGGGTATTGGGTACAGACAGACAGGGGTATGGGGTACAGACAGACAGGGGTATGGGTACAGACAGGGTACAGACAGACAGACAGGGTATGGGGTACAGACAGACAGGGGTATGGGGTACAGACAGACAGGGGGTATGGGGTACAGACAGACAGGGGTATTGGGGTACAGACAGACAGGGGTATGGGTACAGACAGACAGGGGTGTGGGTACAGACAGACAGGGGTATGGGGTACAGACAGACAGACAGGGGGTATGGGGTACAGACAGACAGGGGTATGGGTACAGACAGACAGGGGTATGGGGTACAGACAGACAGGGGTATGGGGTACAGACAGACAGGGGTATGGGGTACAGACAGACAGGGTATGGGTACAGACAGACAGGGGTATTGGGTACAGACAGACAGGGGTATGGGGTACAGACAGACAGACAGGGGTATGGGGTACAGACAGACAGGGGGGTATGGGGTACAGACAGACAGGGGTATGGGGTACAGACAGACAGACAGGGGGTATGGGGTACAGACAGACAGGGTACAGACAGACAGGGGTATTACAGACAGACAGGGGTGGGGTACAGGGTAGACAGGGGTACAGACAGACAGGGGTATGGGGTACAGACAGACAGGGGTATGGGGTACAGACAGACAGGGGTATGGGGTACAGACAGACAGGGGGTACGGGGTACAGACAGACAGGGGTATGGGGTACAGACAGACAGGGGTATGGGGACAGACAGACAGGGGTATGGGGTACAGACAGACAGGGGTATGGGGTACAGACAGACAGGGGTATGGGGTACAGACAGACAGGGGTACAGACAGACAGACAGGGGTATGGGGTACAGACAGACAGGGGTACAGACAGACAGGGGTACGCGGTACAGACAGACAGGGGTACGGGGTACAGACAGACAGGGGTACGGGGTACAGACAGACAGACAGACAGGGGTATGGGGTACAGACAGACAGGGGTATGGGGTACAGACAGACAGGGGTACAGACAGACAGGGGTATGGGGTACAGACAGACAGGGGGGTATGGGGTACAGACAGACAGGGGTATGGGTACAGACAGACAGGGGTACAGGGGTACAGACAGACAGGGGTATTGGGTACAGACAGACAGGGGTATGGGGTACAGACAGACAGGGGTATTGGGTACAGACAGACAGGGGTATGGGGTACAGACAGACAGACAGGGGTATGGGGTACAGACAGACAGGGGTATGGGGTACAGACAGACAGGGGTATGGGGTACAGACAGACAGACAGGGGTATGGGGTACAGACAGACAGGGGTACAGACAGACAGACAGACAGACAGACAGGGGTACGGGGTACAGACAGACAGGGGTACGGGGTACAGACAGACAGGGGTATGGGGTACAGACAGACAGACAGGGGTATGGGGTACAGACAGACAGGGGTATGGGTACAGACAGACAGACAGGGGTATGGGGTACAGACAGACAGGGGTATGGGGTACAGACAGACAGGGGTATGGGGTACAGACAGACAGGGGTATGGGGTACAGACAGACAGGGGTATGGGGTACAGACAGACAGGGGTATGGGGTACAGACAGACAGGGGTATGGGGTACAGACAGACAGACAGGGGTATGGGGTACAGACAGACAGGGGTATGGGGTACAGACAGACAGGGGTACGTGGGGTACAGACAGACAGGGGTATGGGGTACAGACAGACAGGGGTATGGGGTACAGACAGACAGGGGTATGGGGTACAGACAGACAGGGGTACGGGGTACAGACAGACAGGGGTACGGGGTACAGACAGACAGGGGTATGGGGTACAGACAGACAGGGGGGTACAGACAGGTACAGACAGACAGACAGGGTATGGGGTACAGACAGACAGACAGGGGTATGGGGTATGACAGACAGGGTATGACAGACAGGGGTATGGGGTACAGACAGACAGCGGTATGGGGTACAGACAGACAGGGGTATGGGGTACAGACAGACAGGGGTATGGGGTACAGACAGACAGGGGTATGGGGTACAGACAGACAGGGGTATGGGGTACAGACAGACAGACAGGGGTATGGGGTACAGACAGACAGGGGTATGGGGTACAGACAGACAGGGGTATGGGGTACAGACAGACAGGGGTATGGGGTACAGACAGACAGGGGTATGGGGTACAGACAGACAGGGGTATGGGGTACAGACAGACAGGGGTATGGGGTACAGACAGACAGGGGTATGGGGTACAGACAGACAGACAGGGGTATGGGGTACAGACAGACAGACAGGGGTATGGGGTACAGACAGACAGGGGTATGGGGTACAGACAGACAGGGGTATGGGGTACAGACAGACAGGGGTATGGGGTACAGACAGACAGGGGTATTGGGTACAGACAGACAGGGGTATGGGGTACAGACAGACAGGGGTATGGATGGTTAAGATGCTGTCCTGATGTTTCCACAGATATGAGTCCTGTATAGTCCTCCTAAGCTGGAGAGAGAGGCCAAAAGGAGAGGGATCAGAGGCCAAGAGGAGAGACGGATGAAGAGGACAGATGGAGGGGGAATCTGGGAAGTGAGAGAAGATCAGAGAGAAACAGAGGAGATCCGTGACAGAGAAAAGAGGATGGCAGTAGATAGTGAAACATATTTATATGGCTGTAATGTGCTTGTCTCACCTAGTCATCTCAAAATTGATATATTACTGGAAAGCTCTCTGGATAACAATGTCGGATAAACATGTGTAGAGTGAGAGACTCCAGAATAGACAGACAGAGAAATAGGACAGAATAGACAGACAGAGGAAATAGGACAGAATAATCAGACAGAGGAAATAGAGATGACAGACTGGGGTAATCACAGAGGAGAGATGACAGACTGGGGTAATGCTGGAGGAGAGATGACCGACTGGGTAATGAATAGACAGGAAATAGAGAATGACAGACTGGGTAATGGACAGAATAATCACGGAGGAGAGATGACAGACTGGGTAATGCTGGAGGAGAGATGACAGACTGGGGTAATGCTGGAGGAGAGATGACAGACTGGGTAATGCTGGAGGAGAGATGACAGACTGGGGTAATGCTGGCGGAGAGATGACAGACTGGGGTAATCACAGAGGAGAGATGACAGACTGGGTAATGCTGGAGGAGAGATGACAGACTGGGTAATGCTGGAGGAGATGACAGACTGGGGTAATCACAGAGGAGAGATGACAGACTGGGTTAATCACAGAGGAGAGATGACAGACTGGGTTAATCACAGAGGAGAGATGACAGACTGGGTTAATCACAGAGGAGAGATGACAGACTGGGTAATGCTGGAGGAGAGATGACAGACTGGGGTAATCACAGAGGAGAGATGACAGACTGGGTTAATCACAGAGGAGAGATGACAGACTGGGTTAATCACAGAGGAGAGATGACAGACTGGGGTAATCACAGAGGAGAGATGACAGACTGGGTAATCACAGAGGAGAGATGACAGACTGGGTTAATCACAGAGGAGAGATGACAGACTGGGGTAATCACAGAGGAGAGATGACAGACTGGGTTAATCACAGAGGAGAGATGACAGACTGGGTTAATCACAGAGGAGAGATGACAGACTGGGTAATGCTGGAGGAGAGATGACAGACTGGGTTAATCACAGAGGAGAGATGACAGACTGGGGTAATGCTGGAGGAGAGATGACAGACTGGGGTAATGCTGGAGGAGAGATGACAGACTGGGATAATCACAGAGGAGAGATGACAGACTGGGTTAATCACAGAGGAGAGATGACAGACTGGGGTAATCACAGAGGAGAGATGACAGACTGGGTTAATCACAGAGGAGAGATGACAGACTGGGGTAATGCTGGAGGAGAGATGACAGACTGGGGTAATCATAGAGGAGAGATGACAGACTGGGTTAATCAATCAGAGGAGAGATGACAGACTGGGTTAATCACTGGAGGAGAGATGACAGACTGGGTTAATCACAGAGGAGAGATGACAGACTGGGTTAATCACAGGAGGAGAGATGACAGACTGGGTTAATCACAGAGGAGAGATGACAGACTGGGTTAATCACAGAGGAGAGATGACAGACTGGGTTAATCACAGAGGAGAGATGACAGACTGGGGTTAATCACTGGAGGAGAGATGACAGACTGGGGTAATCATAGAGGAGAGATGACAGACTGGGATAATCACAGAGGAGAGATGACAGACTGGGTTAATCACAGAGGAGAGATGACAGACTGGGTTAATCACAGAGGAGAGATGACAGACTGGGGTAATCACAGAGGAGAGATGACAGACTGGGTTAATCACAGAGGAGAGATGACAGACTGGGGTAATGCTGGAGGAGAGATGACAGACTGGGTTAATCACAGAGGAGAGATGACAGACTGGGTTAATCTGGAGAGAGATGACAGACTGGGTTAATCACAGAGGAGAGATGACAGACTGGGTAATGCTGGAGGAGATGACAGACTGGGTTAATCACAGAGGAGAGATGACAGACTGGGTTAATCACAGAGGAGAGATGACAGACTGGGTAATGCTGGAGGAGAAATGACAGACTGGGGTAATCACGCAGGAGAGATGACAGACTGGGTTAATCACAGAGGAGAGATGACAGACTGGGTTAATCACAGAGGAGAGATGACAGACTGGGTAATGCTGGCGGAGAGATGACAGACTGGGGTAATGCTGGAGGAGATGACAGACTGGGTTAATCACAGAGGAGAGATGACAGACTGGGTTAATCACAGAGGAGAGATGACAGACTGGGTAATGCTGGAGGAGAGATGACAGACTGGGGTAATCACAGAGGAGAGATGACAGACTGGGTTAATCACAGAGGAGAGATGACAGACTGGGTAATGCTGGAGGAGAGATGACAGACTGGGGTAATCACAGAGGAGAGATGACAGACTGGGGTAATCACAGAGGAGAGATGACAGACTGGGGTAATCACAGAGGAGAGATGACAGACTGGGTTAATCACAGAGGAGAGATGACAGACTGGGTAATCACAGAGGAGAGATGACAGACTGGGTTAATCACAGAGGAGAGATGACAGACTGGGTTAATCACAGAGGAGAGATGACAGACTGGGTTAATCACAGAGGAGAGATGACAGACTGGGGTAATCACAGAGGAGAGATGACAGACTGGGTTAATCACAGAGGAGAGATGACAGACTGGGGTAATGCTGGAGGAGAGATGACAGACTGGGGTAATCACAGAGGAGAGATGACAGACTGGGGTAATGCTGGAGGAGAGATGACAGACTGGGGTAATCACAGAGGAGAGATGACAGACTGGGGTAATCACAGAGGAGAGATGACAGACTGGGTTAATCACAGAGGAGAGATGACAGACTGGGGTAATCACGGAGGAGAGATGACAGACTGGGGTAATGCTGGAGGAGAGATGACAGACTGGGTTAATCACAGAGGAGAGATGACAGACTGGGTAATGCTGGAGGAGATGACAGACTGGGTTAATCACAGAGGAGAGATGACAGACTGGGTTAATCACAGAGGAGAGATGACCGACTGGGGTAATTACAGAGGAGAGATGACAGATTGGGTTAATCACAGAGGAGAGATGACAGACTGGGGTAATCACAGAGGAGAGATGACAGACTGGGTTAATCACAGAGGAGAGATGACAGACTGGGTAATGCTGGAGGAGAGATGACAGACTGGGGTAATCACAGAGGAGAGATGACAGACTGGGTTAATCACAGAGGAGAGATGACAGACTGGGTTAATCACAGAGGAGAGATGACAGACTGGGTTAATCACAGAGGAGAGATGACAGACTGGGTTAATCACAGAGGAGAAATGACAGACTGGGTAATGCTGGAGGAGATGACCGACTGGGTTAATCACAGAGGAGAGATGACAGACTGGGTTAATCACAGAGGAGAGATGACAGACTGGGTTAATCACGGAGGAGAGATGACAGACTGGGTAATGCTGGAGGAGAGATGACAGACTGGGTAATGCTGGAGGAGAGATGACAGACTGGGTTAATCACAGAGGAGAGATGAGGTTAACCATGGGTTAATCATGTGTCCAGTGGCTCAGAGACAGGTTAATGTGATGAATACATCATGCACACAGGTCATGTGTGAGAGAGAGAGAGAGAGAAAGAGAGAGAGAGAGAGAGAATCTTAGTCCACCTTCTCAAATGTGTTGGTGATGGAAGATATCAAATATTTGATTGAGAAAAACACTTGCTGCTTTTTTTGTGTAACCTGTAGGTTCAACGTCCAAAGATAACTTTGTCGAGCTACTTGGCCAAAAATATACAGGCCTGAACAGAATTTATAGTCAGATATTTATAGGCTACATTCGTTATTATGATATGTATTAAATAAAAATATGTATATTTTTTAATTTGACCTTTATTTTACTAGGCAAGTCAGTTGAGAACAAATTCTTATTTTCAATGACGGCCTAGGAACAGTGGGTTAACAGCCTGTTCAGGGGCAGAATGACAGATTTGTACCTATCACCTCAGGGATTTGAACTAGCAACCTTCCAGTTACTAGTCCAACTCCCTAACCACTAGGCTACCCTGCCGCCCCACAAATTATATTTTCCCCTGTTGTTTAGAATTGCATTGTAGTAATTATTGCTTCCAAAGCAGGCCAATGTCATTTTGAGAATATTTACCTGTATTAATACGTGAGTATCTACGCAGTAATAACACATATTAATAAGTGTTTATATTCAATTGAGTATTGGATTTTTCCCCCCCTCCCCTTTCAGTCGGTTACCATGGAAACAGGGCTCGGTGCTGTATTGCACAGCAAGTACTATTCTAGAGTGGCTTCGCTCCTCAACGTGTCTTCCTATCCTCTCTTTCCTCTTCATCATCCTCATCTCCTCTCCTATCTCCTCTAAATCTTTCTCTCTCTCTCTGTCAGTCAACTGTCCACCATCAGCCACCTGGTTCATGAGAGGAACCTTCCCTCTAACGTTCTGCTCTTCATCGTTAACGACCTGCTCCGAGTCTGTCCGGACCTCGAGGTCATCCTCATGATGTTCCACGCTCAACTTTGGTACGCAATAACACAGCGTGCATTCAGTGTGTGTTTGGTCATAGCAAAATGTGCAATGGCGTTTGAAAATCAAAAATGGAAATTGTGAATTAACATTTTAATAAAATCAGTATATTCCTCCTCCACTCTCTTTTCTCCATGTCGTGTTCCCTCTCTCCCTTTCTCCCTACCTCTCTAGCTCTCTCTTTCTCCCTACCTCTCTAGCTCTCTCTTTTCTCCATGTCTCTCTCCCTCTCTCCCTACCTCTCTAGCTCTCTCTGTTTCCCAACCTCTCTGTCTCTCTCTCTCTCCCTACCTCTCTAGCTCTCTCTTTCTCCCTACCTCTCTAGCTCTCTCTTTCTCCCTACCTCTCTCCCTAGCTCTCTCTGTTTCTCCATGTCTCTCTCCCTCTCTCCCTACCTCTCTAGCTCTCTGTTTCTCCATGTCTCTCCCTACCTCTCTAGATCTCTCTTTCTCCATGTCTCTCTCCCTTTCTCCCTACCTCTCTAGCTCTCTCTTTCTCCATGTCTCTCTCCCTTTCTCCCTACCTCTCTAGCTCTCTCTTTCTCCATGTCTCTCTCCCTTTCTCCCTACTTCTCTAGCTCTCTATGTTTCTCCATGTCTCTCTCCCTCCCTCGCTAGCTCTCTCTCCATGTCTCTCTCCCTCTCTCCCTACCTCTCTAGCTCTCTCTGTTTCTCCATGTCTCTCTCCCTCTCTCCCTACCTCTCTAGCTCTCTCTTTCTCCCTACCTCTCTAGCTCTCTCTTTCTCCATGTCTCTCTCCCTTTCTCCCTACCTCTCTCTTTCTCCATGTCTCTCTCCCTTTCTCCCTACTTCTCTAGCTCTCTCTGTTTCTCCATGTCTCTCTCCCTCTCTCCCTACCTCTCTAGCTCTCTGTTTCTCCATGTCTCTCTCCCTCTCTCCCTACCTCTCTAGCTCTCTCTGTTTCTCCATGTCTCTCTCCCTCTCTCCCTACCTCTCTAGCTCTCTCTTTCTCCATGTCTCTCTCCCTTTCTCCCTACCTCTCTAGCTCTCTCCCTTTCTCCCTCCATGTTTCTCCATGTCTCTCTCCCTCTCTCCCTACCTCTCTAGCTCTCTCTTTCTCCATGTCTCTCTCCCTTTCTCCCTACTTCTCTAGCTCTCTCTTTCTCCATGTCTCTCTCCCTCTCCCTACTCTTCTGTTTCTCCATGTCTCTCTCCCTTCTCCCTACCTCTCTAGCTCTCTCTTTCTCCATGTCTCTCTCCCTTTCTCCCTACTTCTCTAGCTCTCTCTTTCTCCATGTCGTGTTCCCTCTCTCTCTTTCTCCCTACCTCTCTAGCTCTCTTTCTCCCTACCTCTCTAGCTCTCTCTTTCTCCATGTCTCTCTCCCTTTCTCCCTACTTCTCTAGCTCTCTCCCTATCTCTTTCCCTTTCGTCCTCCCTCTCCCTCTCTCCCTTTCCTACTGGAGGATGTGAGATCCTACTGGAGGATGTGTTGGAGAGGATTAGGTGAGATCCTACTGGAGGGTGTGTTGGAGATTATTAGGTGAGATCCCACTGTAGGATGTGTTGGAGGATTGGTGAGATCCTACTGAGTTACTGGGTGTGTTGGAGAGGATTAGGTGAGATCCTACTGGACCAGACCAGTGAGTTACTGAGAGGGGGTTAGGTGAGATCACACACTGGACCAGTGAGTTGGAGATTATTAGGTGAGATCCTACTGGAGTGAGTGTGTGGAGAGGGGGGGGTGAGATCCTACTGGACACACCAGACCAGTGAGTTACTGAGGTGAGATCCCACTGTAGGATGTGTTGGACAATTAGACCAGTGAGATCCTACTGGGGGTGTGGCCCTGCTACGCCCTCACACAACCAGACCAGTGAGTTACTGGAGGATTAGGTGAGATCCTACTGGAGGGTGAGTTGGAGATGATAAGGCCCTGAGCCCTCCTACCAGACCAGTGAGTTACTGTTGGAGATTATTAGGTGAGACAACCAGACCAGGGTGTGTTGGAGAGGATTAGGTGAGCCCTCCACAACCAGACCATGTGTTACTGAGAGGATTAGGTGAGATCCTACAACCAGACCAGTGAGTGTGTTGGAGATGATTAGGTGAGATCCACAACCAGACCAGTGAGTTACTGATGGAGATGATTAGGTGAGACCAGTGAGTGGAGGGTGTGTTGGAGATGATAAGGTGAGATCCTACTGGATGGTGTGTTGGAGATGATAAGGTGAGATCCTACTGGATGGTGTGTTGGAGATGATAAGGTGTACACACTAGGATAGATCCATTAGCCTCAAGCCTAAATTAATGATTAATGGGGAAGATTAGCACCTTCTAATCCGGTGACTGAAGACTTTGCCCTGAACTGTGTGTGTCCGTGTGTGTGTATACATGTACGGTGTACAAGGGGGGGGGATGCTGGCCCTGCTACGCCCTCACACAACCAGACCAGTGAGTTACTGGGGGGTGGGGAGAGCTGGCCCTGCTACGCCCTCACACAACCAGACCAGTGAGTTACTGGCGGGGGGGGGCTACGCCCTCACACAGCCAGACCAGTGATGCTGGCCCTGCTACGCCCTCACACAGGACCCTGCTACGCCCTCACACAACCAGACCAGTGAGTTACTGGGGGGGGGATGCTGGCCCTGCTACGCCCTCACACAACCAGACCAGTGAGTTACTGGGGGGGGGGGTGCTGGCCCTGCTACGCCCTCACACTACCAGACCAGTGAGTTACTGGGGGGGGGGGATGCTGGCCCTGCTACGCCCTCACGGACCAGTGAGTTACTGCTGGCCCTGCTACGCCCTCACACAACCAGACCAGTGAGTTACTGGGGGGGGGGGGGGATGCTGGCCCTGCTACGCCCTCACACAACCAGACCAGTGAGTTACTGGGGGGGGGGTGCTGGCCCTGCTACGCCCTCACACAACCAGACCAGTGAGTTACTGAGGGGGGGGGGGGGTTTATTTAAAGAGATGAATTCATCCCACCAGTGCCTCTAACTGGCCCTGCTAACACAGACCAGTTACCATGCCTTTAGTTCATGACACATCTATTATATTACTCTGATTGACATTGTCCTATGGTTACTGAGAGGGGGGGTGTCAAAGCTGTCTGACAAATGAAAGATTTAGTTTAATAAATGACTGTTATTTTTGGCTCGTTTTCATTGCCGACAGCATTACCAGTCTCATTCTTTGATTGATTAGTCTGTTTCTCTTCCTGTTTGTGTCAGTTCCTGTCTGTGATTGGGTACTCTGCGTGTCTGTCTCGTTGTGGTTGGCAGGTACACTGACAGACCATAGATGTGTTGGAAATGATGGACGATGATTAGAAGATTGACCTGGAGCTCAATGTGCAGCTGATCAGACACATTGTGCTGAGTCAGGAAATGACTTTCAAACTAAACCTTAGAGGGGTGAGTTAACCAATGTTTTTTGAGATCTGATACAACTTACCGATACCGATATATACTGTTTTACAGTGAGGAAATTAAAAGTGTTTTTTTTTCCACAACCAGACCAGTGATTCTCCCCTCACACAACCAGGTGGGGGGGGAGCTCAAATTTCCATCCAAATAAACAATTGTCTAAAATATGCTTCAAATGTTAATTTGTGACAATAATGACATTGTTTCTTTTTTAATTTTTACCTTTATTTAACTAGGCAAGTCAGTTAAGAACCATTCTTGTTTTCAATGACGGCCTGGGAACAGTGCTGGTTAACTGCCTGAGAATGACAGATTTGTACCTAGTCAGCTCGGGGGGGTGAACTCACAACCTGCGGTTACTAGTCCAACGCTCAACCACTAGAGTTACCCTGCCGCCCGTTAAAATGGAAGCGTTCAGATCAGCATAAGAATCCCTTTTTTCCCTCTTTCCTATGTATTGAATGTTAATTATCAGTGGAATTATCGATCGATACTGTTATAGCGCTCAAGGCCAATATCAGTGAATCGATATGTCGGTCGGGTTTGGTGGTGACTGTTGATAGAGTGAAATACAACCAGAGTCAGTACAAAGTTCAATCAATAATAAATCCATAGTTCTTGAGGGGGGGATTGAGAATTTATAATAATAGGACATAAGATATCCACTTGATAAAAAAATCAATAAATAAAACTATCTTCCCCACGTTGGACCATTATCCAGTAGCAGTGTTTGATAACATGGAGGTGGTTGAAACATGGGTAGGAGAGGAGAAGCATTTGTATTTATTATGGATCCCCAATAGTTCCTGCCAAAGCAGCAGCTACTCTTCCTGGGGTCCAGTAACATTAAAAGGCATTGATACAATTTTAAAAACATTACAATATATTTAGGTATTTCACAACACACTGTGTGTCCTCAGGCCCCGACTCCACCACTACCACATATCTACAGTACTAAATCCATGTGTTTGTGTGTGTATTGTGCATGTGTGCACGTGCGTGCGTGTGTGAGTGTGTGCCTATGTTTGTGTTGCTTCACAGTCCCTGCTGTTCCAGAAGGTGCATATTTATCTGTTTTTAAATCTGATTCCAATGCTTGCATCAGTTACTTGATGTGGAATAGAGTTTAATGTAGTCATGGCTCTATGTTGTACTGTGCGCCTCCCACTATTGACCAGTGAAATTACTATATATATACACAACCAGACCAGTGAGTTACTGATATACAGTGCCTTGCAAAAGTATTCGGCCCCCTTGAACTTTGCGACCTTTTACTGCCTGGCCCTCAGGCTTCAAACAAAGATAAAAAACTGTATTTTTTTTGTGAAGAATCAACAACAAGTGGGACACAATCATGAAGTGGAACGACATTTATTGACATATTTCAATCTGATTGAACAAATCAAAAACTGAAAAATTTGCCGTGCTGACAAATTCAGCCCCCTTAATTAAGTTAATACTTTGTATTTTTGGCCTTTTGCTGCGATTGCAGCTGTAAGTCGCTTTGATTGGTATGTCTCTATCAGTTTTGCACATCGAGAGACTGAAATTTTTTCCCATTCCTCCTTGCAAAACAGCTTGAGCTCAGTGAGGTTGGATGGAGAGCATTTGTGAACAGCAGTTTTCAGTTCTTTCCACAGATTCTCAATTGATTAGTCTGTCTCAGGTCTGGACTTTGACTTGGCCATTCTAACACCTGGATATGTTTATTTTTGAACCATTCCATTGTAGATTTTGCTTTATGTTTTGGATCATTGTCTTTTTACAGTTGGAAGACAAATCTCCGTTTTTTTCAGTCTCAGGTCTTTTGCAGACTCCATCAGGTTTTCTTCCAGAATGGTCCTGTATTTGGCTCCATCCATCTTCCCATCAATTTTAACCATCTTCCCTGTCCCTTCTGAAGAAAAGCAGGCCCAAACCATGATGCTGCCACCACCATGTTTGACAGTGGGGATCAGCTCAGGGTGATGAGCTGTGTTGCTTTTACGCTCTAAACATAACGTTTTGCATTGTTGCCAAAAAGTTCAATTTTGGTTTCATCTGACCAGAGCACCTTCTTCCACATGTTTGGTGTGTCTCCCAGGTGGCTTGTTAATTAAAGTTTAATTAACACTTTTTATGGATATCTTTAAGAAATGGCTTTCTTCTTGCCACTCTTCCATAAAGGCCAGATTTGTGCAATATACGACTGATTGTTGTCTATGGACAGAGTCTCCCACACAGCTGTAGATCTCTGCAGTTCATCCAGAGTGATCCATGGGCCTCTTGGCTGCATCTCTGATCAGTCTTCCCTTGTAAAAAAATGAAAGTTTAAACTATCTTCCAGGTCTTGGAGATTATCCAGTGGTGTTTGATAACTTCCATTTGAATATTATCGCTTGCACAGTGCTCCTTATTTATTATGTTTAAAGCTTGGGAAATCTTTTTGTATCAAAATCCGGCTTTAAACTTCTTCACAACAGTATCTCGGACCTGCCTGGTGTGTTCCTTGTTCTTCATGATGCTCTCTGCGCTTTTAACGGACCTCTGAGTCTATCACAGTGCAGGTGCATTTATACGGAGACTTGATTACACACAGGTGGATTGTATGTATCATCATTAGTCATTTAGGTCAACATTGGATCATTCAGAGATCCTCACTGAACTTCTGGAGAGAGTTTGCTGCACTGAAAGTAAAGGGGCTGAATAATTTTGCATGCCCAATTTTTCAGTTTTTGATTTGTTAAAAAAGTTTGAAATATCCAATAGAGTTTTATATCTTTATGTTTGAAGCCTGAAATGTGGCAAAAGGTTGCAAAGTTCAAGGGGGCCGAATACTTTCGCAAGGCACTGTATTTTATAATTTCACTCGCTGCCTTTTCAGCGGAATGTTGTCGAGGGGTTCCACTAGCGGAACACCTGCGCTAGAAAGGTTAACATGGATCAAACGTTTCGGGTAGCCTTCCACAAGCTTCCCACAATAAGTTGGGTGAAATTTGACCCATTCCTCTCGACAGAGGCGGTGTATCTGAGTCAGGTTTTTAGGCCTCCTTGCTCGCACACGCTTTTTCAGTTCTGCCCACAAATTTTCTATAGGATTGATGTCAGGGCTTTGTGATGGCCACTCCAATACCTTGACTTTGTCGTCCTAAAGCCATTTTGCCTTTCTGACTGATGTCCTGAGATGTTGCTTCAATATATCCACAGAATTTCCCATCCTCATGATGCCATCTATTTTGTGAAGTGCACCAGTCCTTCCTGCAGCTTCAAGGTTGGGATGGTGTTCTTCGGCTTGCAAGCCTCCCTCTTTCTCCTCCAAAACATAACGATGGTCATGATGGCCAAACAGTTCTATTTTTGTTTCATCAGACCTGAGGACAATTCTCCAAAAAGTACAATCTTTGTCCCCATGTGCAGTTGCAAACCGTAGTCTGGCTTTCTTTTGGCCGTTTTGGAGCAGTGGCTTCTTCCTTTCTGAGCGGCCTTTCAGGTTATGTCGATATAGGACTCATTTTAAAGTGGATATAGATACTTTTGTACCGGTTTCCTCCAGCATCTTCACAAGGTCCTCTGCTGTTGTTCTGGGATTGATTTGCACTTTTCACGTTCATGTCTAGGAGACCGAACGCGTCTCCTTCCTGAGCGGTTTGACGGCTGCGTGGTCGCATGGTATTTATACTTGCGTACTATTGTTTGTACAGATGAATGTGGTACCTTCAGGCGGTTGGAAATTGCTCCCAAGGATGAACCAGACTTGTGGAGATCTACATTTTTTTTCTGAGGTCTTGGCTGATTTCTTTTGATTTTCCCACGATGTTATTAAGCAAAGAGGCACTCAGTTTGAAGGTAGGCGTTGAAATACATCTACAGGTACACCTCCAATCGACTCAAATTATGTCAATTTGCCTATCGGAAACTTCTAGAGCCATGACATGCCATGACATTTTCTGGAATTGTCCAAGCTGTTTAAAGGCACAGTCAACTTAGTGTATGTAAACTTCTGACCCACTGGAATTGTGATATAGTGAATTATAAGTGAAATAATCTGTCTGGGAACAAGTTTGAATGTCTCCAACCTAAGTGTATGTAAACTTCTGACTTCAACTGTATATATATGCATTTTACCTTTATTTTACAAGGCAAGTCAGTCCTGCCAAACCCGGACGATGCTGGGCCAGTTGTGCGCCACCCTACGGGACTCCCAATCACGGCCTGTTGTGATACAGCCTGGATTCAAACCAGGGTGTCTGTACTGACGCCTCTAGCACTGAGATCCGAGCCTTAGACCACCGGGAGAATAAATCATGAGAATGAGAGGAGAAGAGACATGAAGAAAAAAAGGATAGTTTCTCTATACGGTTAAACTGTATCTAGAGGTTAGGGGTCCATTTGAAGTTCAGCAACCCTGTTTCTGTTTCCGTGACTCCAAAGGGAGCCAGCTGATTGGCCGTGACATTGTCAAAGAGCTGAGAGGAAAAGCATTAGATTGGCCATGACAGGGTTCTTAGATGGGGCTAGAGGCCGGCTGTCAGGGTTCCGACCGTGGTAATTGGTTAATTAAGTAATTTGCCCCGGTGATTACACACCCATGGGGATGACATCACAGACCATAATAATTGTCGAGAGAGAGGGAGGGAGACAGAGAGAGAGAGAGAGAGTAATGTCGTTGCTACTGTGTGGTGCCTTGTCTGTCTCCAGGAAATATCATATAACTTCTTATTTAGTATTTTTTTTAAATGATGGTTTTCAAAAAGCTTTAAAAATAGTATCCTGAAATGGAATTCTCTGCATTTTAAAACCTTTTTTTTAGTAGATGTTTTTGCCCCAGGCTTTATTTATCAAATGTGTTAAATCTTTAATCTTTCGTCATTAGTTAAATTCTCTTACATCAATAGATTATTTTCATGATTATTGTACTTATTAAATGGGTGTCCCTGATGTCCTTTGATGGCCCACCTCAGAGGAAGTTGCCTCGTCGAGTAATTCCTGTCCTAGATCGGAAATTCTCATTTAGGTTCCTCCTCGAAGACTGACAATACATATTCAGGAATTGGGGGTGGGAGCGTTGTAGTGATTAATGACTGACTGATGTTACGCTAACCTAAGCTAAATAAAGGTTACGTGAGCACCATTTCAGATGAAAATAATTATTTCAGAAAAATATTTACTTAAAATACTTACATTTCCAAATCACTTCTTAAAACCTGTTATGGGGGAACTCACCCCCCCCCCATTCAGCTGAAGAATAATTTGCAAATGATTTCATTAAAAATCCTACAATGTGATTTTCTGGATTTTTTTTCTCATTTTGTCTGTCATAGTTGAAGTGTACCTATGATGAAAATTACAGGCCTATCTCATCCTTTTAAGTGGGAGAACTTGCACAATTGGTGGCTGACTAAATACTTTTTTTGCCCCACTGTATTTATGTTAAGACCACCACCAAATAAAAAAACATCCATTTTTCCCAGCCAAAGATAGTCACAAAAGCAGAATTAGAGATAAAATTAATCACTAACCTTTGATAATCTTCATCAGATGACACTCATATGACTTTATGTTACACAATACATTTATGTTTTGTTCGATAATATGCATATTTATATCCACAAATCTACCCTTACATTGACGCCATGTTCAGAAATGCCTCCAAAATATCAGGAGGAATTATAGAAAGCTACGCCAACTAACAGAAATACTCATCATAAACTTTGACTAAAGATACATGATCTACATATAATTAAAAAGATACACTGGTTCTTAATGCAACCGCTGTGTCAGATTTTTTTTAAACGAAAAAAGACTACCATGCAATAATCTGAGACGGCGCTTAGACGTAAATATATTTCTCCGCCATGTTGGAGTCAACAGAAATACGAAATTACATCATAAATAACGTTCCAACAGAATCATACGTTTTCATCTGCAGCCAAATGGAACAATGGTGACATCAACAGACAAATGCGCAACAGGGAAATGGCATTCTGCCAGGAGACAGTGACTCATTCCACTCCCATTCGGTCAAAGTTCACACCAGATTTGTACCCTTCCCCAGATCTGTGCCTCGACACAATCCTGTCTCGGAGCTCTATTCCTTCAACCTCATGGCTTGTTTTTTTTGCTCTGAGATGCATTGTCAACTGTGGGACCAGGAAACAGGATGCACCTGAACTCAATTTTGAGTCGATTAGCAATATGTCTGAATACTGTATGTAACTAAGGTATTTATGTTTTTATTTGTGTGGTGGAGGTTTAGGATTAATTCGCGTTAATCAGAGAGCTCTGGGAACAACAGCCCCTGAAGCTGCTCCATCACAACACTGTCTCCATTCAGTCAGCTCAGGTAATGAACCCTGAAGCTGCTCCATCACATGTCTCCATTCAGTCAGCTCAGGTAATGAACCCTGAAGCTGCTCCATCACAACACTGTCTCCATTCAGTCAGCTCAGCTAATGAACCCTGAAGCTGCTCCATCACAACACTGTCTCCATTCAGTCAGCTCAGGTAATGAACCCTGAAGCTGCCCCATCACATAACTGTCTCCATTCAGTCAGCTCAGCTAATGAACCCTGAAGCTGCTCCATCACAACACTGTCTCCATTCAGTCAGCTCAGGTAATGAACCCTGAAGCTGCTCCATCACAACACTGTCTCCATTCAGTCAGCTCAGGTAATGAACCCTGAAACTGCTCCATCACATGTCTCCATTCAGTCAGCTCAGGTAATGAACCCTGAAGCTGCTCCATCACAACACTGTCTCCATTCAGTCAGCTCAGCTAATGAACCCTGAAGCTGCTCCATCACAACACTGTCTCCATTCAGTCAGCTCAGGTAATGAACCCTGAAACTGCTCCATCACAACACTGTCTCCATTCAGTCAGCTCAGGTAATGAACCCTGAAGCTGCTCCATCACAACACTGTCTCCATTCAGTCAGCTCAGGTAATGAACCCTGAAGCTGCACCATCACAACACTGTCTCCATTCAGTCAGCTCAGGTAATGAACCCTGAAGCTGCCCCATCACAACACTGTCTCCATTCAGTCAGCTCAGGTAATGAACCCTGAAGCTGCCCCATCACATAACTGTCTCCATTCAGTCAGCTCAGGTAATGAACCCTGAAGCTGCTCCATCACAACACTGTCTCCATTGAGTCAGCTCAGGTAATGAACCCTGAAGCTGCTCCATCACAACACTGTCTCCATTCAGTCAGCTCAGGTAATGAACCCTGAAGCTGCTCCATCACAACACTGTCTCCATTCAGTCAGCTCAGGTAATGAACCCTGAAGCTGCTCCATCACAACACTGTCTCCATTGAGTCAGCTCAGGTAATGAACCCTGAAGCTGCTCCATCACAACACTGTCTCCATTCAGTCAGCTCAGGTAATGAAACTTGAAGCTGCTCCATCACAACACTGTCTCCATTCAGTCAGCTCAGGTAATGAACACGGTCTACCAGAAGATTTCAACACCCACCATTGGATTATTCTGATATAGTTTCTGTTGTTACAAACAGATAAGATTAGCATTTCCTGAAATGATACTTTGTTGAAATATAATTTGATCTCTGAGGAATTAGGCTAATTGATTGTACCCAAATTTTTCCATTTTAATTTATATAATTCATATAATATTCAGTAAATATAGTACCTAACATCTGAGCTGCTGCTTGGAGTATATCTTCTTCATCCTATCCTTGTGAATCCGGTGGTGTTTTTCCCTGTTCAGAGAAATTAGCTATTGAAGTCATTTGCATTATTTATCATAAATTAGTGTGAAAGTACCAAGTTTTGCCCACTAGATGCCACTGTTCCTGCTACTGGTGTCTTGTGTTTATTAAATTAATCACAACATTTTATTTGCAAATTTTGGGTAGAAAACCAATTGCTTTTACTCATGATGAAATGCATAGTGTGATCATCCTCACAAGTCAAGATGGGGCGGCAGGCAGCTTATTGGTTAGAGCGTTGGGGCAGTACCTGAAAAGTTGAAAGATTGAATCCCTGCGCTGACAAGGTAAAACTCTGTCGTTCTGCCACTGAACAAGGCAGTTAACCCATTGTTCCTAGGCTGTCATTGTAAATGATACTTTGTTTCTTAACTGACTTGCCTAGTTAAATAAAAAGGTCAAAAAATAAATTAAGCCCGTCCTCCATTATTTCACTCAAACATAGAGAAATTATACTGTATATTGGTTGTTGGGGGGGGGGGGGATTGGTGTGGGGGGGTCCGTGGGTGGATTTTCGGCATTTTATTGTATTCCTCATGTCTTACTCGTTGTTAGAAATAATTACAGTCCAAATCGGATGCTAGGTACTATATTTATTTGAAGATTATATGAATCCAATACATTTAAAAAAATGGGCAATTACAATTCTCAGAGATTAAATTATATTTCAACAAAATAATGTTTTTAGGAATGCTAATCTGTTTCTAACTACAGAAAAACAAATTCAGATCCATCTTGAGATGGTGGGTAACATCGCTTAGTCGAAATGATCTGGAATGATCTCTCACTATCTCCGCTCAGTCAGCTTTGGTAACAGATTCTCCTCAGACTATTTTTCATGAATTCAACAGGACTATACTGACATCACACCAAAACCCTGACTAACACGACTTACCCAAGACACACGCCAACTCAGCTAACTACCTAAGTACTGTAATCTTCAATGTTGCATTTACGCAGGCAGCTCAGTTCTGATCTTTGGCCCAATTATTGACAAAAGATCTGATCTGATTGGTTAAGAGACCAATTTGTGAAAAAAAAGGCAACCCAATCAGAATTGGGCAAACACAGCCTACTTCCACCATTGACTCTGAAGCAAAACTAATAGTAACACAGACAGTATTTCTCCTCTGAACCACATTAACCAGCTTAGTGTGGTTTGCGGTGGATTTAACTCGGCTTTGTCTCTGTGTGGCTGTGTTTTTTTAAGGTGACTCATTACCTTATTTGTTGTCTGTAGAGCAAAATGAGGCTTCAAAACCCCAACACAGAGGCGCTTCTATCTGTGTAATTATCTCATTTGACTGTGTAGACAGTGTGCGGCAGGATTCGTGTGGTTGAGATGACAGAAAGTGGGAATGTTTATGAAAATGGTCAAAATGGTCAAATGCAGGTCCTGTTGGTTTTATTAAGGACCTGTTTGTTAGTTTCTGACACTGCAATGGAAAAGCTTTGATGTGTGTGTATGTTCCCTGAGCGTGGGTTGAAACAACCTCCTCATGGCCCAACAGATGTTCAAAACACACACACACACACACACACACACAGCATGTGTGTCTGAACATTGTCTGACCTTGTGTTTCAGATGGGTTGGCGATCATTCCTCTGCACTCCCTGATGCCTATTGTCCCCCAGACCTAACTTATATAACAGCCCTCCTTATACAGCACTCCTTACATAACAGCACTCCTTATACAGCACTCCTTATATAGTAGCACTCCTTATACAGTAGCACTCCTTATACAGTAGCACTCCTTATACAGTAGCACTCCTTATACAGCAGCACTCCTTATATAGCAGCACTCCTTATACAGCAGCACTCCTTATACAGCAGCACTCCTTATACAGTAGCACTCCTTATATAGTAGCACTAGCACTCCTTATATAGTAGCACTCAGTAGCACTCCTTATACAGCAGCACTCCTTATAGCAGCACTCCTTATATAACAGCACTCCTTATATAGTAGCACTCCTAACAGCACTCCTTATACAGTAGCACTCCTTATACAGCACTCCTTATACAGCAGCACTCCTTATATAGTAGTAGCACTCCTTATACAGTAGCACTCCTTATACAGCACTCCTTATACAGCACACTCCTTATATACTCCTTATACAGCACTCCTCCTTATACAGCAGCACACTCCTTATACATACAGCACTCCTTATACAGTAGCACTCCTTATACAGCACTTATACAGCAGCACTCCTTATACAGCACTCCTTATACAGTAGCACTCCTTATACAGCAGCACTCCTTATACAGCACTCCTTATACAGTAGCACTCCTTATACAGTAGCACTCCTTATACAGTAGCACTCCTTATACAGCAGCACTCCTTATACAGCACTCCTTATACAGCAGCACTCCTTATATAACAGCACTCCTTATACAGCAGCACTCCTTATACAGCAGCACTCCTTATACAGCAGCACTCCTTATACAGCAGCACTCCTTATACAGTAGCACTCCTTATACAGCACTCCTTATATAGTAGCACTCCTTATACAGCAGCACTCCTTATACAGCACTCCTTATACAGTAGCACTCCTTATACAGTAGCACTCCTTATACAGTAGCACTTATATAGCACTCCTTATATAACAGCAGCACTCCTTATATAACAGCACTCCTTATACAGTAGCACTCCTTATACAGCAGCACTCCTTATACAGCAGCACTCCTTATACAGCAGCACTCCTTATACAGCAGCACTCCTTATACAGCAGCACTCCTTATACAGCAGCACTCCTTATACAGCAGCACTCCTTATATAACAGCACTCCTTATATAACAGCACTCCTTATACAGCACTTATACAGCACTCCTTATACAGCAGCACTCCTTATACAGTAGCACTCCTTATATAACAGCACTCCTTATACAGCACTCCTTATACAGCACTCCTTATACAGCAGCACTCCTTATACAGCAGCACTCCTTATACAGTAGCACTCCTTATACAGCAGCACTCCTTATACAGCACTCCTTATACAGTAGCACTACTTATACAGTAGCACTCCTTATACAGTAGCACTCCTTATATAACAGCACTCCTTATATAACAGCACTCCTTATACAGCAGCACTCCTTATACAGCAGCACTCCTTATACAGCAGCACTCCTTATACAGCAGCACTCCTTATATAGCAGCACTCCTTATACAGCAGCACTACTTATACAGCAGCACTCCTTATACAGTAGCACACTCCTTATACAGCAGCACTTTATATACAGCACTCCTTATATAACAGCAGCACACTCCTTATACAGCAGCACTCCTTATACAGTCCTTATACAGCAGCACTCCTTATACAGTAGCACTCCTTATACAGTAGCACTCCTTATACAGTAGCACTCCTTATACAGCAGCACTCCAGCAGCACTTATACAGCAGCACTCCTTATACAGTAGCACTCCTTATACAGCAGCACTCCTTATACAGTAGCACTCCTTATACAGCAGCACTCCTTATACAGCAGCACTCCTTATATAGTCACTTATACAGCAGCACTCCTTATACAGCAGCACTAGCACTTATACAGCAGCACTCCTTATACAGTAGCACTCCTTATACAGTATACAGCAGCACTCCTTATACAGTAGCACTCCTTATACAGCAGCACTCCTTATACAGCAGCACTCCTTATATAGTAGCATACAGTAGCAGCAGCACTCCTTATACAGCAGCACTCCTTATACAGTAGCACTCCTTATACAGTAGCACTCCTTATATATTAGCACTCCTTATATATTAGCACTCCTTATACAGCAGCACTCCTTATACAGCAGCACTCCTTATATAGTAGCACTCCTTATATATTAGCACTCCTTATACAGTAGCACTCCTTATACAGCAGCACTCCTTATACAGCACTCCTTATATAGCAGCACTCCTATATAGTTAGCACTCCTTATACAGCACACTCCTTATACAGCAGCACTCCTTATACAGCACTCCTTATACAGCAGCACTCCTTATACAGTAGCACTCCTTATACAGCAGCACTCCTTATACAGCAGCACTCCTTATACAGTAGCACTCCTTATATAGCACTCCTTATACAGTAGCACTCCTTATACAGCAGCACTCCTTATACAGCAGCACTCCTTATACAGCAGCACTCCTTATACAGTAGCACTCCTTATACAGTAGCACTCCTTATACAGTAGCACTCCTTATACAGCAGCACTCCTTATACAGCAGCACTCCTTATACAGTAGCACTCCTTATACAGTAGCACTCCTTATACAGTAGCACTCCTTATACAGCAGCACTCCTTATACAGCACTCCTTATACAGCAGCACTCCTTATATATACAGTCCTTATACAGTATACAGCACACTCCTTATATAGCACACTCCTTATACAGTAGCACTCCTTATACAGTAGCACTCCTTATACAGTAGCACTCCTTATACAGCAGCACTCCTTATACAGCACTCCTTAGCACTCCTTATATATTAGCACTCCTTATACAGCAGCACTCCTTATACAGTAGCACTCCTTATACAGCAGCACTCCTTATACAGCAGCACTCCTTATATAGTAGCACTCCTTATATAGTAGCACTCCTTATATATTAGCACTCCTTATACAGTAGCACTCCTTATACAGTAGCACTCCTTATACAGCAGCACTCCTTATACAGCAGCACTCCTTATATATTAGCACTCCTTATACAGCAGCACTCCTTATATATTAGCACTCCTTATATAGTAGCACTCCTTATATATTAGCACTCCTTATACAGCAGCACTCCTTATATATTAGCACTCCTTATACAGTAGCACTCCTTATATATTAGCACTCCTTATATAGTAGCACTCCTTATATATTAGCACTCCTTATACAGTAGCACTCCTTATACAGCAGCACTCCTTCTATACAAGCACTCCTTATACAGTAGCACTCCTTATACAGCAGCACTCCTTATACAGCAGCACTCCTTATACAGCAGCACTCCTTATACAGCAGCACTCCTTATACAGCAGCACTCCTTATACAGCACTCCTTATATAGCACTCCTTATACAGCAGCACTCCTTATACAGCAGCACTCCTTATACAGCAGCACTCCTTATACAGTAGCACTATATAGCACTCCTTATACAGCACTCCTTATACAGCAGCACTCCTTATACAGCAGCACTCCTTATACAGCAGCACTCCTTATACAGTAGCACTCCTTATACAGCACTCCTTATACAGCAGCACTCCTTATACAGCAGCACTCCTTATACAGCAGCACTCCTTATACAGTAGCACTCCTTATACAGTAGCACTCCTTATACAGTAGCACTCCTTATACAGTAGCACTCCTTATACAGCAGCACACTCCTTATACAACAGCACTCCTTATACAGCAGCACTCCTTATATAACAGCACTCCTTATACAGTAGCACTCCTTATACAGCAGCACTCCTTATACAGCAGCACTCCTTATACAGTACTCCTTATACAGTAGCACTCCTTATACAGTAGCACTCCTTATACAGTAGCACTCCTTATATAGCAGCACTCCTTATACAGTAGCACTCCTTATACAGTAGCACTCCTTATACAGCAGCACTCCTTATACAGCAGCACTATATAGCACTCCTTATATATTAGCACTCCTTATACAGCAGCACTCCTTATACAGCAGCACTCCTTATACAGTAGCACTCCTTATACAGTAGCACTCCTTATACAGTAGCACTCCTTATACAGTAGCACTCCTTATACAGTAGCACACTCCAGCACTATACAGTAGCACTCCTTATACAGTAGCACTCCTTATACAGCAGCACTCCTTATACAGTAGCACTCCAGCAGCACTTATATACAGTAGCACTCCCTTATACAGTAGCACTCCTTATACAGTAGCACACTCCTTATACAGCAGCACTCCTTATACAGTACACTCCTTATACAGTAGCACTCCTTATACAGCAGCACTCCTTATATAGCACTCCTTATACAGCAGCACTCCTTATACAGCACTCCTATACAGCAGCACTCCACTCCTATACAGTAGCACTCCTTATACAGTAGCACTCCTTATACAGCAGCACTCCTTATACATATAGTAGCACTCCTTATACAGCACCACTTTATACAGCACTCCTTATATAGTAGCACTCCTTATACAGTAGCACTCCTTATACAGTAGCACTCCTTATACAGTAGCACTCCTTATATAGCAGCACTCCTTATAGTAGCAGCACCTCCTTATACAGTAGCACTCCTTATACAGTAGCACTCCTTATACAGCAGCACTCCTTATACAGCAGCACTCCTTATACAGTAGCACTCCTTATACAGTAGCACTCCTTATACAGTAGCACTCCTTATACAGCAGCACTCCTTATACAGCCCTCACAGGGACAGTAGACAGACACTGGCAGTGACAAAAGGACACCACAGATTCTGCAGAGGAAGTGAAATTCACTCAGACCTGAAAATGTAGTCTTTGTCAACTTCCTATTGATTGACACCTGAGAAGCTCCCCAGCCCACAATAGATGATAGACCATAAGTGCTAAACTCAGCCGGCCAGACAGATGCATCCATAACTCATTGTGACACTTAGCAGACGGCGTCGAGGCAGTGCACTGATAATTAAACTCTTGTTTTTCAAACATTACCACTAAAACTTCACACACACTGAGTGGACAAAACATTAGGAATACCTTCATTTTGCCCTGAGAACAGGCTCAAATCATCGGGGCATGGAGTCTACAAGGTGTCGAAAGCTTTCCACAGGGATGCCGGACCATGTTGACTCCGCTGCTTCCCACAGTTGTGTCCAGTTGGCTGGATGTCCTTTGGGTGGTGGACCAGTCTTGATAAACTCAGAGGAAACTGTTGAGCGTGATAAACCCAGCAGCGTTGCAGTTCTTTACACACTCAAACCGGTACGACTGGCACCTACTGCCATACCCTGTTCTTTTGTCTTGCCTATTCACCCTCTGAGTAGCACACAATCCATGTCTCAAGGCTTTAAAAAAATCCTCCTTCAAACTGTCTGAATAAGGGGATCATAGACTGACCAGGTGAAAGCTATGTCATGGAAAGAACTGTTCCTAATGTTTTGTACACTGTGTACACACCCCTGTCTCCAATACAAACCCCTTTCAGATTGCCCTGTACAGAACACACACGCACACACCAATACACACCCCTCTCTCACCTTTCCAGGGTAATGGTTTATACTAACGATGATGGGAAGGTGTGGATCCACTCCGAGACAGTGAATGATGAGGAGAACCAGGTTAAACCCACAGGGCGGAGCACAGTTGGCCCAACGTCGGCCGGGGTAGGCCGTCATTGTAAATAAGAATTTGTTCTTAACGGACTTGGCCGGTTAAATAAAGGTTCAATTTAAAAATGTTTAAACAAAAAGAAAAGTTGGCTCATCTATGACCTCAGTGTGAGTAGACATTACAGCATACACACAGCACTGCTACATTAAATCCACCAACCAATAAGAAGACGGGGTTAAAGGTTAACTCTGGTGCTATTTGTAGACACGATGAATATTTGATTAAACCCAGTGGCTTTCAACTCCCTCTCAAAGCCCCGGGCAGATCAAAGCTCCCAGACATGGCTACCAGGAAAGAGGAACAGTCTGTTCCAGCCTTCCTGTCTCTGTCCTCCTCTACCCTGCTGCCCTGAATGTTATCAGCTAGAGCAGAGATGGGCAACTGAACCCATCAGCTAGAGTAGAGGTGGGCAACTGGACCCATCACCTAGAGTAGAGGTGGGCAACTGGACCCATCAGCTAGAGTAGAGATGGGCAACTGGACCCATCAGCTAGAGTAGAGATGTGCAACTGGACAACTGGACCCATCAGCTAGAGTAGAGAACTGGACCCATCACCTAGAGTAGAGGTGGGCAACTGGACCCATCAGCTAGAGTAGAGGTGGGCAACTGGACCCATCACCTAGAGTAGAGGTGGGCAACTGGACCCATCACCTAGAGTAGAGATGGGCAACTGGACCCATCACCTAGAGTAGAGGTGGGCAACTGGACCCATCAGCTAGAGTAGAGGTGGGCAACTGGACCCATCAGCTAGAGTAGAGATGGGCAACTGGACCCATCAGCTAGAGTAGAGGTGGGCAACTGGACCCATCACCTAGAGTAGAGGTGGGCAACTGGACCCATCACCTAGAGTAGAGGTGGGCAACTGGACCCATCAGCTAGAGTAGAGATGGGCAACTGGACCCATCAGCTAGAGTAGAGATGGGCAACTGGACCCATCAGCTAGAGTAGAGGTGGGCAACTGGACCCATCAGCTAGAGTAGAGGTGGGCAACTGGACCCATCAGCTAGAGTAGAGGTGGGCAACTGGACCCATCAGCTAGAGTAGAGATGGGCAACTGGACCCATCAGCTAGAGTAGAGGTGGGCAACTGGACCCATCAGCTAGAGTAGAGGTGGGCAGGTGGGCTAGAGTAGAGCTATGGGCAACTGGACCCATCAGCTAGAGTAGAGGTGGGCAACTGGACCCATCAGGAGTAGAGGTGGGCAACTGGACCAATCAGCTAGAGTAGAGATGGGGCAACTGGACCCATCAGCTAGAGTAGAGATGGGCAACCCATCAGCTAGAGTAGAGGTGGGCAACTGGACCCATCAGCTAGGCAACTGGACCCATCAGCTAGAGTAGGATGGGCAACTGGACCCATCAGCTAGAGTAGAGGTGGGCAACTGGACCCATCAGCTAGACCCATCAGTAGAGGTGGGCAACTGGACCCATCAGCTAGAGTAGAGGTGGGCAACTGGACCCATCAGCTAGAGTAGAGGTGGGCAACTGGACCCATCAGCTAGAGTAGAGGTGGGCAACTGGACCCATCAGCTAGAGTAGAGGTGGGCAACTGGGCAACTGGACCCACTGGAACTGGACCATCAGCTAGAGTAGAGATGGGCAACTGGACCCATCAGCTAGAGTAGAGATGGGCAACTGGACCCATCAGCTAGAGTAGAGGTGGGCAACTGGCAGCTGACTCGGTGCCCTTGAGCAAAGTACTTGCTCTGGATAAGAGCGCCTGATAAATGACCAGAACGGTAGAATACACCAGGCTGTGCATCAACAGTTCCTCTGGTCACTGACAGTCACTCAATTAGTCCATGTCAGCTGAAAGTTAGTCTTGTGGCCAGCTATCTCAACGTGGGGGGGGGGACATTGATTTTGTTAGTCACTCTCACTCCAATATCATATAAAAATATCTCTATGGCACAATTTGTAGAATTGCAGGAAATTAACTCTTAAACAATTTCTCTTCTCCGCTGTCAAGAGTAGGGCCGCGATGTTTTGCTTAGCGTCTCCAATGGGCCCCCACCCATCCTAGTTGCCAATCCCTGCCTCTCCTATTTTTGCCCATTTCTCGCTCAGCTTTCTCTCCAGTCCTTGTCTTACAATCTATTTCTGCATACTTATGAGTCACAAAGATACCCTTTCTGGGGCTTAGAGTTTTTATTGGTTATAGTGTGTGTGTGTTTGTGTGTGTGCGCTTGCACAAGAAGACAAAGATGTGGGGGTGAAGGGAGAGAGAGAGAAAGGTAGTATCCCTGGGGTCTAGTAGTCACTGGTGTACAGGGGGGAAAAGAGAGAGAGGGGGAGAGAAAACAGGAGAAAGAAAGAGGGGGTGAAAACAGGAGAGGGGGGTGAAAACAGGAGAGAGGGGAGGGGTGAAAACAGGAGAAAGAGAGAGGGGATGAAAACAGGAGAAAGAGAGAGAGGGAGGGGGTGAACACAGGAGAAAGAGAGAGAGGGAGGGGGTGAACACAGGAGAAAGAGAGAGAGGGAGGGGGTGAACACAGGAGAAAGAGAGAGAGGGAGGGGGTGAAAACAGGAGAAAGTGAGAGAGGGAGGGGGTGAAAACAGGAGAAAGTGAGAGAGAGGGGGTGAGAAAACAGGAGAAAGGGAGAGAGGGGGTGAGAAACAGGAGAAAGAGAGGAGGGGTGAAAACAGGAGAAAGAGAGAGGGGGATGAAAACAGGAGAAAGAGAGAGAGGGGGGGGGGGGGAGAAAACAGGAGAAAGAGAGAGAGAGGGGGGGGGTGAAAACAGGAGAATTAGAGAGAGACTGTGGTCCCAGCTCTTTTCAGATCATTGACCAGGTCCTGCCGTGTAGTTCTGGGCTGATCTCTCACCTTCCTCATGATCATTGATGCCCCACGAGGTGAGATCTTGCATGGAGCCCCAGACCGAGGGTGAATGACCGTCATCTTGAACTTCTTCCATTTTCTAATAATTGCGCCAACAGTTGTTGCCTTCTCACCAAGCTGCTTGCCTATTGTACTGTAGCCCTTGTGCAGGTCTACAATTTTATCCCTGATGTCCTTACACCCTCTCTGGTCTTGGCCATTGTGGAGAGGTTGTAGTCTGTTTGATTGAGTGTGTGGACAGGTGTCTTTTATATAGGTAACGAGTTCAAACAGGTGCAGTTAATACAGGTAATGAGTGGAGTCAGAATTGTTACTGGTTGGTAGGTGATTAAATACTTATGTCATGCAATAAAATACCAATTAATTACTTTAAAAAAATCATACAATGTGATTTTCAGGATTTTTGATTTTAGATTCCGTCTCTCACAGTTGAAGTGTACCTATGATAAAAACAATTACAGACCTCTACATGCTTTGTAAGTAGGAAAACCTGCAAAATCGGCAGCGTATCAAATACTTGTTCTCCCCACTGTAAATATGCACATTATCGAACAAAACATACATGTATTGTGTAACATGATGTCCTATGAGTGTCATCTGATGAAGATCATCAAAGGTTAGTGTTTAATTTGATTTATAGTTCTGCTTTTTGTGACTCCTATCTTTGGCTGGAAAAATGGATGTGTATTTTTTCGACTTGGCTATGACCTAACATAATCATATGTGGTAATTTCGCTGTAAAGCATTTTTGAAATCGGACACGATGGGTAGATTAACAAGATGTTTATCATTCATTTGCTGTATTGGACTTGTTAATATGTGTTACATATATTTCCCCAAAATATTTTTGAATTTCGCGCACTGCTTTTTCAGCGGAATTTTGTCGAGGGCTCCTGCGCTAGAAAGGTTAATACTGTCCCTGTCTGTCCCCAGATACGACTGTACGGAGGTGTCTCGGGTTCCCCGGGCTGTTCTTTGGAGGTGACATCACCCTCCACATGGATCAGGACCAGGAGACCATCGCTGTGGACGACTGGATCGTCTTCCAGTCCCCTGCACGCGTCGCTCACCTTGTCAAGACGCACGAACACACACACACACACACACACACCTAACCGTTTTCCTTCTCCACCTCTGCCTGTAGAATCTGAAGAAGGAGTTGGACTCTCTTTGAGAAGATCCAAAGCCCCGCCCCTTTAGACTGGAGCATCAGCCAATCCAAAGACCGTGCTGTCATCACAGCCATCATAGACCTCATCTCCACCCAAGGAGAGGAGGCCCAAATCTAATGCGGCTAACACTAGTTGGGGGAACACTACCCCTAGAGGACATAACGAGTACTTTAACTGATGCTTGACTTCTCAACCCAGAGAAGAGCTCAGGCCACCGAAATGGAAAAAGGTCTCAGCTTTGTATCTGTGCCATAATGGCGTCTATCTCCATTTCAAAGTAGATCTTTTTATGTTTGAAAAAATTTAATATTGCTGTCTTAAACCAAATATTGTGTCATTCATTTATTGTGGCCACTAGATGGCGGTGATGTAGCTTAATGCCATTTACAAACTAGGAAAACCAACCCATAGGAATCCCCACCCAGTTGACTACTTTACAATGGTTGAAGCCCTCAATGGCAATGTCCATGGAAAAATGGGTTATTTCCAAGTAGAGATTTCTATACATCTCTATGGTTTAGGCACATTGACACGTTTCCATTGGAATCCACCCATGAATGGGCAGGATGGTGTGTGAAGAAATCAAGGACTGGTCTGGACACCATCCCCAAGTGTTTTAATATTCTATAAAGCCAACTGGAAAAGACTGAGCAGCTGATTCATGTATTTTTACATTTATTTAGCAACAATATGTTATATATATAAATATATTGAATGCTGTTTTGTTAACATTTGTTGACATTGCTTGAATATGTTCTCACATGTTGTCAAATAGACTACTTGACATCGTCAGGCTTTTTGACTAATGGTCGACGAATGGTTCACTTGCCATTGTTTAAACTTACTGCAGTGTGTGGTGAAATTGCAGAGATTTAAGGCCTTAGATTCATTCCGATCTTCACTAGATCCACATTATAGCGTTTAAAGGTAATACTTTTAAAAGGTCATTTCTAATTGAGCTGCAGTGTTTACCTTGAACGTGATCTCTACGAAACGATGAAAACATTCCCCTTGAGGCGCATAGCCCCCCCCCAAAAAGGGGTAGATCAGATTGGATCCTGACCCGAAGTGAAAGATGTTCTGTTTGTGTCAGTTAAACAGATATATTCCATGATCTAGAACTTTCCTAAATTGGCTCCTATCACTGCCCGTGATAAATGAACATCGGAGTTTTCTAAGAAACAGTTGGTACATAAACAGAATAAATCCTACATTAAAGAGATTTGAACTTTTTTAGCCAGTAGTTCTGAAAGTTGTGTACTACATCTAGTCCACGTGGGGGAAAATGGCACATCTTCCAGAAATATCGCTTTCAAATGATGGATTTCGTGGCTAATTGAGGTAGAACAGTATTTCTGTTCAGATGTATGAACTACAGATTGACTCATCCAGCCCAAAGAGGGTGGTTTAAACAACACTAAGTACCAGAGCCTGTCTTTAATACAATCCATTTGTACTGTTAGATCTGGAGCATTGTGAGAATTATGCATCCACCTTCAAAAACAGCTTTGCTTAAATTAAAACCTACACATTCTCTCTTTTCAGACTGTCCACTGGTCCCCAGTCATAACAGAGGTCTGGTCCCTGGTCCCCAGTCATAACAGATGTCTGGTCCCCAACCATAACAGAGGTCTGGTCCCCAGTCATAACAGAGGTCTGGTCCCCAACCATAACAGAGGTCTGGTCCCCAGTCATAACAGAGGTCTGGTCCCCAACCATAACAGAGGTCTGGTCCCCAACCATAACAGAGGTCTGGTCCCCAGTCATAACAGAGGTCTGGTCCCCAGTCATAACAGAGGTCTGGTCCCCAGTCATAACAGAGGTCTGGTCCCCAGTCATAACAGATGTCTGGTCCCTGGTCCCCAACCATAACAGATGTCTGGTCCCTGGTCCCCAGTCATAACAGATGTCTGGTCCCTGGTCCCCAACCATAACAGATGTCTGGTCCCTGGTCCCCAGTCATAACAGATGTCTGGTCCCTGGTCCCCAACCATAACAGATGTCTGGTCCCCAGTCATAACAGATGTCTGGTCCCTGGTCCCCAACCATAACAGATGTCTGGTCCCTGGTCCCCAACCATAACAGATGTCTGGTCCCTGGTCCCCAACCATAACAGATGTCTGGTCCCTGGTCCCCAACCATAACAGATGTCTGGTCCCCAACCATAACAGATGTCTGGTCCCTGGTCCCCAACCATAACAGATGTCTGGTCCCCAGTCATAACAGATGTCTGGTCCCTGGTCCCCAACCATAACAGATGTCTGGTCCCTGGTCCCCAACCATAACAGATGTCTGGTCCCTGGTCCCCAACCATAACAGATGTCTGGTCCCTGGTCCCCAGTCATAACAGATGTCTGGTCCCTGGTCCCCAGTCACAACAGATCCCCCAACCATAACAGATGTCTGGTCCCTGGTCCATAACAGATGTCTGGTCCCTGGTCCCCAGTCATAACAGATGTCTGGTCCCTGGTCCCCAGTCATAACAGATGTCTGGTCCCTGGTCCCCAACCATAACAGATGTCTGGTCCCCAGTCATAACAGATGTCTGGTCCCTGGTCCCCAGTCATAACAGATGTCTGGTCCCTGGTCCCCAGTCATAACAGATGTCTGGTCCCTGGTCCCCAACCATAACAGATGTCTGGTCCCTGGTCCCCAGTCATAACAGATGTCTGGTCCCTGGTCCCCAGTCATAACAGATGTCTGGTCCCCAACCATAACAGATGTCTGGTCCCTGGTCCCCAGTCATAACAGATGTCTGGTCCCTGGTCCCTGGTCCCCAACCATAACAGATGTCTGGTCCCTGGTCCCCAACCATAACAGATGTCTGGTCCCTGGTCCCCAGTCACAACAGATGTCTGGTCCCTGGTCCCCAGTCATAACAGATGTCTGGTCCCCAACCATAACAGATGTCTGGTCCCTGGTCCCCAGTCATAACAGATGTCTGGTCCCCAACCATAACAGATGTCTGTTCCCTGGTCCCCAACCATAACAGATGTCTGTTCCCTGGTCCCCAGTCACAACAGATGTCTGGTCCCTGGTCCCCAGTCATAACAGATGTCTGGTCCCCAACCATAACAGATGTCTGGTCCCTGGTCCCCAACCATAACAGATGTCTGGTCCCTGGTCCCCAACCATAACAGATGTCTGGTCCCTGGTCCCCAACCATAACAGATGTCTGGTCCCTGGTCACAACAGATGTCTGGTCCCTGGTCCCCAGTCACAACAGATGTCTGGTCCCTGGTCCCCAGTCACAACAGATGTCTGGTCCCTGGTCCCCAGTCATAACAGATGTCTGGTCCCCCCCAGTCATAACAGATGTCTGGTCCCTGGTCCCCAACCATAACAGATGTCTGGTCCCTGATGTCCCCAACCATAACAGATGTCTGGTCCCCCAGTGATGTCCCCTGGTCCCCAGTCATAACAGATGTCTGGTCCCTGGTCCCCAGTCATAACAGATGTCTGGTCCCTGGTCCCCCCCAGTCATAACAGATGTCTGGTCCCTGGTCCCCAGTCATAACAGATGTCTGGTCCCTGGTCCCCAGTCATAACAGATGTCTGGTCCCTGGTCCCCAGTCAGTCCCTGGTCCCCAGTCATAACAGATGTCTGGTCCCTGGTCCCCAGTCATAACAGATGTCTGGTCCCTGGTCCCCAGTCACAACAGATGTCTGGTCCCTGGTCCCCAGTCATAACAGATGTCCTGGTCCCTGGTCCAGTCATAACAGATGTCTGGTCCCTGGTCCCCAGTCACAACAGATGTCTGGTCCCTGGTCCCCAGTCATAACAGATGTCTGGTCCCTGGACCCCAGTCATAACAGATGTCTGGTCCCTGGTCCCCAGTCATAACAGATGTCTGGTCCCTGGTCATAACAGATGTCTGGTCCCTGGTCCCCAACCATAACAGATGTCTGGTCCCTGGTCCCCAGTCACAACAGATGTCTGGTCCCTGGTCCCCAGTCACAACAGATGTCTGGTCCCTGGTCCCCAACCATAACAGATGTCTGGTCCCTGGTCCCCAGTCACAACAGATGTCTGGTCCCTGGTCCCCAGTCATAACAGATGTCTGTTCCCCAGTCCCCTAAATTCACCGAGCGCTTCTTCAAAGATACATCAGCATTCTGAAAGAAAACAACAGATCACAAATATGCCAAGGGACTTTTATTAAAAAGAAATATATACTGAACAAGAGTAAATGCAACAATTAACAATTTGACGTAGCTACAGTTCATATCAGGAAATCAGTCAACTGAAATAAATTCATTAGGCCCTAATCTACGGATTTCACGGGGAGCCGGGCTCAGCCAATCAGGGTGAGCTTTATTAGGGGCTTTATTACATACAGAAATACTCAGTTTCATCAGAAGATCCCGCAGGTGAAGAAGCCGGGTGTGGCGGTCGTGGGTAGGCGTGGTTACACGTGGTCTGCTGTTGTGAAGCCGGGTGTGGCGGTCGTGGGTAGGCGTGGTTACACGTGGTCTGCTGTTGTGAAGCCGGGTGTGGCGGTCGTGGGGGTAGGCGTGGTTACACGTGGTCTGCTGTTGTGAAGCCGGGTGTGGCGGTCGTGGGTAGGCGTGGTTACACGTGGTCTGCTGTTGTGAAGCCGGGTGTGGCGGTCGTGGGGGTGGCGTGGTTACACGTGGTCTGCTGTTGTGAAGCCGGGTGTGGCGGTCGTGGGTAGGCGTGGTTACACGTGGTCTGCTGTTGTGAAGCCGGGTGTGGCGGTCGTGGGTAGGCGTGGTTACACGTGGTCTGCTGTTGTAAGACCAGTTGGACGTACTGCCAAATTCTCTAAAACGATGTTGGAAGCGGTAGAGAAACTAACATAACATTCTCTGGCAACAGCTCTGGTGGAGATTCCTGCAGTCAGCGTGTCAACTACACGCTCCATCAAAACTTGAGACATCTGTGGCATTGTGTTGTGTGACAAAACTGCACATTTTAGAGAGGCCTTTTATTGTCCCCAGCACATCAAGGTGGACCTGTGTAATGGTCATGGTGTTTAATCAGCTCCTTGATATGCCCCACCTGTCAGGTGGAATGATTTTCTTGACCAACGAGAAATGCTGACTAACAGCGATGTAAACAAATTTGAGCAAAATAAACTTGTTGTGCAAATGGAACATTTCTAGGATCTTTTGTTTCAGCCCATGAAACATAGGACCAACACTTTACGTTTATATTTTTGTTAAGTATAGATTAAAAAGGGCCTCTCTAGTGGCACTTTGGTCTAAAGCACTGCATTGTAGTGTTCGCTGTGTCACTAGAGATTCTGGATTCGTGTCCAGGCTCTGTTGCAGCCGGCCGTGACAGGGAGACCCATGGGACCGCGCACAATTGGTCCAGCGTCGTCCGGGTTAGGGGAGGGTTCGGCCCAGCGTCGTCCGGGTTCGGGGAGGGTTCGGCCCAGCGTCGTCCGGGTTCGGCCCAGCGTCGTCCGGGTTAGGGGAGGGTTCGGCCCAGCGTCGTCCGGGTTAGGGGAGGGTTCGGCCCAGCGTCGTCCGGGTTAGGGGAGGGTTCGGGCCCAGCGTCGTCCGGGTTCGGGGAGGGTTCGGCCCAGCGTCGTCCGGGTTCGGGAGGGTTCGGCCCAGCGTCGTCCGGGTTCGGGGAGGGTTCGGCCCAGCGTCGTCCGGGTTCGGCCCAGCGTCGTCCGGGTTAGTGGAGGGTTCGGCCCAGCGTCGTCCGGGTTCGGGGAGGGTTCGGCCCAGCGTCGTCCGGGTTCGGGGAGGGTTCAGCAGGCAGGGATGTCCTTCAACCATCGTGCACTAGCGACTCCTGTGGCTTGCAAGATGCTGACACGGTCACCAGGTGAATGGTGTTTCCGTTGACACACTGGTGCTGCTGGCTTAAGTGGCCATTGTGTCAAGGAGCAGTGCGCCCTGTTTGGGTTTCGGAGGACGCACGGCTCTCGACCGTCGCCTTTCCTGAATCCGTACGGAAATCGCAGCAATGAGATAATTGGATACCACGAAATTGGGGAGAAAACGGGGTATAAAAACACACACAAAAAAACTACAAAAGTTGATTAAATATCTGAAGGCTTCATCATCTACAATATAAATCTATAGCCGTGGATTACATACATGTTAAAACAGAGGTTGGTATTAGTTACATATTTACATGAATGGTTAAATGCATGTCGCATCAGTTTTCCCTGAGAGCAAAGCTTTTTGTCTGGGTCAGACCACATGATAGGTAGTGGTCTGGTTTGATGATCGGTGTTACAACAGGAAGCTGATCAGACTCGTTTCCTTCAGCGATGTGAGACAACGTTACACACAACAGTACACACAACATTACACACTTAAAAGAGATGAATCATGCTGGACAATCGAGTTACAACCACAGTTCTGTTTTTTTTCCAGTTTCAGACCCGTCACACCATTTCCTTTCATTTTCTCTCCTGCCGCACGTCACCGAAATCATAAAGAGAGTTTTTATTTTTTAAAAGGTCCATCGCTGACATCACTGGGCATAATCACACCGAGTGGCAGACCGACGGAGCTCTGTGGGAACGGAAATGGTTCTATTTATGTAAAGTGACATTAAGCTAGAGACAAAGTGCCCAATTACAGATCTACTTCCAGCCCGTATGTGTGTGCCTCATAGGACTATATGGGTTGTGTACCTCGTAGGACTATATGGGTTGTGTACCTCTGAAAGGATTGAGTAGGACTACATGGGTCAGTTGAGTAGGACTATATGGGTCAGTTGAGTAGGACTACATGGGTCAGTTGAGTAGGACTACATGGGTCAGTTGAGTAGGACTACATGGGTCAGTTGAGTAGGACTACATGGGTCAGTTGAGTAGGACTACATGGGTCAGTTGAGTAGGACTATATGGGTCAGTTGAGTAGGACTACATGGGTCAGTTGAGTAGGACTACATGGGTCAGTTGAGTAGGACTACATGGGTCAGTTGAATAGGACTATATGGGTCAGTTGAGTAGGACTACATGGGTCAGTTGAGTAGGACTACATGGGTCAGTTGCGTAGGACTACATGGGTCAGTTGAGTAGGACTATATGGGTCAGTTGAGTAGGACTACATGGGTCAGTTGAGTAGGACTACATGGGTCAGTTGAGTAGGACTATATGGGTCAGTTGAGTAGGACTACATGGGTCAGTTGAGTAGGACTACATGGGTCAGTTGAGTAGGACTATATGGGTCAGTTGAGTAGGACTACATGGGTCAGTTGCGTAGGACTACATGGGTCAGTTGAGTAGGACTACATGGGTCAGTTGCGTAGCACTATATGGGTCAGTTGAGTAGGACTATATGGGTCAGTTGAGTAGGACTACATGGGTCAGTTGAGTAGGACTACATGGGTCAGTTGCGTAGGACTATATGGGTCAGTTGAGTAGGACTACATGGGTCAGTTGAACAAAGCTTTGCCAGAGACCAAGGTGGAGATACTCCCATATTGCTAATACTGGTCTAATAGTTTTAGGCATCTAAAATAGTTACAGGTAGGGAGCGGGGTTTGGGAACCGGGAGCGGGGTTTGGGAACCGGGAGCGGGGTTGGGGAACCGGGAGGCGGGGTTGGGGAACCGGGAGCGGGGTTTGGGAATCGGGAGCGGGGTTGGGGAACCGGTCAGGGGTTTGGGAATCGGGAGCAGGGTTTGGGAATCGGGAGCAGGGTTGGGGAACCGGGAGCAGGGTTGGGGAACCGGGAGCAGGGTTGGGGAACCGGGAGCGGGGTTTGGGAATCGGGAGCAGGGTTGGGGAACCGGGAGCAGGGTTGGGGAACCGGGAGCAGGGTTGGGGGACCGGGGAGCAGGGTTGGGGAACCGGGAGCAGGGTTTGGGAATCGGGAGCAGGGTTTGGGAATCGGGAGCAGGGTTTGGGAATCGGGAGCAGGGTTTGGGAACCGGGAGCGGGGTTTGGGAACCGGGAGCGGGGTTGGGGAACCGGGAGCGGGGTTTGGGAATCGGGAAACCGGGATAGTTACAGGGAGCAGGGTTGGGAACCGGGAGCAGGGTTGGGGAACCGGGAGCAGGGTTGGGGAACCGGGAGCGGGGTTTGGGAATCGGGAGCAGGGTTGGGGAACCGGGAGGGGTTTGGGAATCGGGAGCAGGGGTTTTGGGAACCGGGAGCAGGGTTTGGGAACCGGGAGCAGGGTTTGGGAACCGGGAGCAGGGTTTGGGAACCGGGAGGAGGCATGATGGTGGGAGTTTCTTTTTGCCTTTGTAGGCCATCATAACATTCAGCCTCGCTATACTGTCACCTTCTAACCAGAGGGAAGTGTGGAAACTGGACCCTTCAGTCCACCATTTTGGCTCCTTACTGTACATTCAGCCTCTCCAGCAGTCACACAGCCTCCTACTAATTAGCCACACAGGGACGTGTTATGGCCATTTTGGACCATTTGTTACATTCAGTTACATTACAAATGGCCTTCCAGTTGCACACACAGATAAGTTGGAAGTATAGAGCCATTTGTGTATCTTTACAATGAGCCTCTTCCCCATCAGTCTCATCACACACTATAGCCTGACCACAGAGCAGAGGTGAAACCTGGACGGTGAGCCATGTTGATTCACTCAGCCAATTCATCAGTCTCATCACACACTATAGCCTGACCACAGAGCAGAGGTGAGCCATGAGCCATGTTGGCTCTATTCACTCAGCCAATTCATCAGTCTCATCACACCATGTTGGCTCTATTCACTCACTATAGCCTGACCACAGAGCAGAGGTGAAACGGACCTGGACGGTGAGCCATGTTGGCTCTATTCACTCAGCCAATTCATCAGTCTCATCACACACTCTCATCAGCCTGACCACAGAGCAGAGGTGAAACTTCATCAGTCTCACCTGGACGGTGAGCCATGTTGGCTCTATTCACTCAGCCAATTCATCAGTCTCATCACACACTATAGCCTGACCACAGAGCAGAGGTGAAACGGACCTGGACGGTGAGCCATGTTGGCTCTATTCACTCAGCCAATTCATCAGTCTCATCACACACTATAGCCTGACCACAGAGAGCAAACTGAACGGTGAGCCATGTTGGCTCTATTCACTCAGCCAATTCATCAGTCTCATCACACCAGGACAAACAAGGAATTTTAAAAAGAATGACAATTAAAACAAATATATATACAGATCATCAACATAGTTGTTTGGCTCATATGCATTGTTTGTTGCTATGTAGTAGAGAGGGTGAGTTTCATTCATGGAAACTCTGGGGAGTCTTTCAGAAGGAAACAGTTGATCGAATGAATCTGTGTCCATATCAGTTTGAATGCGCCGTCCTACATTAGGTGTCCACTCTGTACGTGGCAGTTTTGAACTTTGACCCCAGCACGTCCTCTGTGTGTGTTCAAGGGGGATGTCCATCGGGGCAACAACAGTTACACGGACAGTGGTTGGCCAGTCTCCCATCAGGGGGAGGAATCAGAGTGTTGTTGACAAGGTCATAGGGTCAAATGTCGTTACGGTATAGACCGGTAGAAGGCGGGGAACGTCACACTGCAATCAAAAACCACATTCTAACAGATACACAGCAGCAGGCAAGGCTCACACATACATTTGTCTGTTGACCCACGGAGAGATTATATTGGTGCATTTAGTGTCAGTCAGCTCTCTCATTGGTTGATAGTGCTTGAAGGCAGCTCATTGGTGTAGTCAGTGATGGTCCGCTCAACATTGGTCAAAGGCCGTCGTTGTCTGCATACGGTTCACTCATTGGTCTGTCTGAGAACAGGCTTGTGTAATTAGTGGGTGGAGCCTGCAGTTCCAGATCACTCATTGGTCTGTCTGAGAACAGGCTTGTGTAATTAGTGGGTGGAGCCTGCAGTTCCAGATCACTCATTGGTCTGTCTGAGAACAGGCTTGTGTAAACAGGCTTAGTGGGTGGAGCCTGCAGTTCCAGATCACTCATTGGTCTGTCTGAGAACAGGCTTGTGTAATTAGTGGGTGGGGCCTGCAGTTCCAGATCACTCATTGGTCTGTCTGAGAACAGGCTTGTGTAATTAGCGGGTGGAGCCTTCAGTTCCGGATCACACATTGGTTTCCAGCCCCTGGAGGCGGTCCATCCTCTGCACGTTGCGCTCAATAGTGGCCTGGCACGTGATTGGTTCAGCACATTCTGACAGGAACCATCCCCTCTCGCCATCACGGAGTCGCTCGCCCTCATACCAGCCTGAAAGAGAGACACACACCACTCTCCTTTATTTACCCTTCAGAAAATCACTTCACAGGGCTGCAGGGCCACAGGCCTGAAGGAAATAGTTGCCCTGTTCAAAGCAGGAAGTGAGCACTAGGCTCGCTCTTGAACTCTTAAATGGCGTCCGTTTGATGCACTATTCTGTCTGTTCTACAAAGCCCTTTTACATGAAAGAGATGGTTGCCATGGAGACACAAAGGTAAATTACCTTTAACCTTGAGTGTGTGACTGTGTGTGCGCATCAACACTACACAGATACATCTCTTTCAATGATTTTCCAGGGAGAACAGAAACAAGGAGAAAAAAAACAAGTGAGAGACCAATAAGAGGAGGTGGAAAGAGGGATGACAGAGAGAGAGAGAGAGGCAGGCAGAGAGAGAGAGAGGCAGGCAGAGAGAGAGAGAGGCAGGCAGAGAGAGAGGCAAGCAAAGAGAGAGAGGCAGGCAGAGAGAGAGGCAGGCAAAGAGAGAGAGAGGCAGGCAGAGAGAGAGAGAGGCAGGCAGAGAAAGAGAGAGGCAGGCAGAGAAAGAGAGAGGCAGGCAGAGAAAGAGAGAGGCAGGCAGAGAGAGAGAGGCAGGCAGAGAGAGAGAGGCAGGCAGGCAGAGAGAGGCAGGCAGAGAGAGGCAGGCAGGCAGAGAGGCAGGCAAAGAGAGAGAGAGGCAGGCAGAGAGAGAGAGCAGGCAGAGAGAGAGAGAGAGGCAGAGAGAGAGAGAGGCAGAGAGAGAGGCAGGCAGGCAGAGAGAGGCAGGCAGGCAGGAGAGAGGCAGGCAGGCAGAGAGAGAGAGAGGCAGGCAGGCAGGCAGAGAGAGAGGCAGGCAGGCAGAGAGAGGCAGGCAGAGAGAGGCAGGCAGAGAGAGAGAGAGCAGGCAGGCAGAGAGGCAGGCAGAGAGAGAGAGAGAGAGAGGCAGGCAGAGAGAGAGAGGGCAGAGAGAGAGGCAGGCAGAGAGAGAGGCAGGCAGAGAGAGAGAGGCAGGCAGAGAGAGAGAGGCAGAGAGAGAGAGGCAGGCAGAGAGAGAGAGAGGCAGGCAGAGAGAGAGAGAGGCAGGCAGGAGAGGCAGGCAGAGAGAGGCAGGCAGAGAGAGAGAGAGAGGCAGGCAGGCAGAGAGAGAGGCAGGCAGAGAGAGAGAGGGAGGAGAGAGAGAGAGGCAGGCAGGCAGAGAGAGGAGACAGAGAGAGAGAGGCAGGCAGGCAGAGAGAGAGAGAGGCAGGCAGAGAGAGAGAGAGGGAGGCAGAGAGAGAGAGGCAGGCAGAGAGAGAGAGGCAGAGAGAGAGAGGCAGAGAGGGGGGCGCAGAGAGAGAGAGAGGCAGGCAGAGAGAGAGGGAGGCAGGCAGAGAGAGAGGCAGGCAGAGAGAGAGAGAGGCAGGCAGAGAGAGAGGGCAGGCAGAGAGAGAGAGAGAGGCAGGCAGAGAGAGAGAGGCAGGCAGAGCAGAGAGAGAGGCAGGCAGAGAGAGAGAGAGGCAGGCAGAGAGGCAGAGAGAGAGAGAGGCAGGCAGAGAGAGAGGCAGGCAGAGAGAGAGAGGAGGCAGAGAGAGAGAGAGGCAGGCAGAGAGAGAGGCAGGCAGAGAGAGAGAGAGAGAGGCAGGCAGGCAGAGAGAGGGCAGGCAGGCAGAGAGAGAGGCAGGCAGAGCAGAGAGAGAGGCAGGAGGCAGGCAGGCAGAGAGAGAGGCAGGCAGGCAGAGAGAGAGGCAGGCAGAGAGAGAGAGAGGCAGGCAGAGAGAGAGAGAGGCAGGCAGGCAGAGAGAGAGGCAGGCAGGCAGAGAGAGAGAGGCAGGCAGGCAGAGAGAGAGGCAGGCAGGCAGGCAGAGAGGCAGGCAGGCAGAGAGAGAGGCAGGCAGGCAGGCAGAGAGAGAGGCAGGCAGGCAGAGAGAGGCAGGCAGGCAGAGAGAGAGAGACAGGCAGGCAGAGAGAGAGCAGGCAGGCAGAGAGAGAGGCAGGCTGAGAGAGAGAGGCAGGCAGAGAGAGAGGGCAGGCAGAGAGAGAGAGGCAGGCAGGCAGGCAGAGAGAGAGGCAGGCAGAGAGAGAGAGGGGAGGCAGAGAGAGAGAGGCAGGCAGAGAGAGAGGCAGGCAGAGAGAGAGAGGCAGGCAGAGAGAGAGGCAGGCAGAGAGAGGCAGGCAGAGAGAGAGCAGGCAGAGAGAGAGGGCAGGCAGAGAGAGAGAGGCAGGCAGAGAGAGGCAGGCAGGCAGAGAGAGAGAGGCAGGCAGAGAGAGAGCAGGCAGAGAGAGAGAGAGGGAGGCAGAGAGAGAGAGGCAGAGCAGAGAGAGGCAGGCAGAGAGAGAGGCAGGCAGAGAGAGAGCAGGCAGAGCAGAGAGAGGCAGGCAGGAGAGAGAGGCAGGCAGAGAGAGAGAGAGGCAGGCAGAGAGAGAGAGAGGCAGGCAGAGAGAGAGAGAGGCAGGCAGAGAGAGAGAGAGGCAGTCAGAGAGAGAGAGAGATGCAGACAGAGGCAGAGAGATACGCAGACAGAGGGAGGCAGAGAGAGACGCAGACAGAGAAACGCAGACAGAGAGACGCAGACAGAGAGACGCAGACAGAGAGAGACAAGCAGAGAGAGAGAGAGAGACAGGCAGAGAGAGAGAGAGAGAGGCAGGCAGGCAGAGAGAGAGAGAGAGAGGCAGGTAGGCACAGAGAGAGAGCAGACAGAGGCAGAGAGACGCAGACAGAAAGAGGCAGACAGAGAGAGAGAGAGACGCAGACAGAGAGAGAGAGAGACGCAGACAGAGAGAGAGAGACGCAGACAGAGAGAGGCAGAGAGAGACGCAGACAGAGAGAGGCAGAGAGAGACGCAGACAGAGAGGCAGAGAGAGACGCAGACAGAGAGAGGCAGAGAGAGACGCAGACAGAGAGAGGCAAAGAGAGACGCAGACAGAGAGAGGCAGAGAGAGACGCAGACAGAGGGAGGCAGAGAGAGATGCAGACAGAGAGAAATGCGAGTAACAGTCATCAAATAAAATATATTCATAAAGCCCTTCTTACATCAGCTGATATCACAAAGTGCTGTGCAGAAACTCAGCCTAAAACCCCAAACAGCAAGCAATGCAGGTGTAGAAGCACGGTGGCTAGGAAAAAACTCCCAGTGTAACATACCATCCTCCACAGTCTGTGACACCAGGACCACGTCAGCCACCTGCAGTGACAGCTCATCAGGCTGCTTGGCTGTGTACGTCCTCGTCACCACCACCTGCATGGCATCTGGGACAACAAAACACAACACAGAGTTAAACTCTGGGACAACACCAACACAACACAGAGTTAAACTCTGGGACAACACAAACAACACAGAGTTTACACTCGAACCCTAAAACAACAAACACAACAAAGAGTTAAACTCTGGGACAATACAGACACAACACAGAGTTTACACTCTAACACTGGTACAACACAACACAGAGTTAAACTCTAACTCTGGGACAATACAAAAATAACAGAGTTTACATTTTAAGTCTGGGACAACACAAACATAACACAGAGTTTAAACTCTAATCCTGGACAACACAGTTTACCCTTCAGTCCTGGCTTTTTATTAAGTAACAAACAAGTTGTAGAAGTCATAATACTTGTATTTGATCCGTTAGCAGTGATTTTTTTTAATGTTTTATTAAGTTTAACAGAAAAGCCCTGAAAATGACTCATGTGTTTACTACCAAATGCACAAGAACTGATGAACCATTCAAGCAGTTAAACAGGTTATACCTCCTAATGCTTTACTGCAGGCAAATTACAATCTGGACCTGAAAACCAGTTCACTGCTAAGTTTCAGTCTTTCTCACTAATTAAAGGGATAGTTCCGGATTCTTTGGCAATTGCTAACTAGCGTTAGCAAAATGACTTGAAGTCTATGGGAACAGCGAGCATGCAATTGTTCCTGTAGACTTCCAGTCATTATGCTAACGATAGTTACTGATATTGACTTGCAAAACTACCTATGACTTCCTTCATACTAGACACAGAGACATAAAAACGTCCTACAGTATCCCTTTAAGGACTGATTTAGACAGAAAAGCAGCAGTATTCCAGACCTACAGCTTGGATTTGAAACCCCTTGTCGTCTCCCTCAGACAGGGAGACAGTTCTACTGCTCCACCACTAGGTGGTGGTGTGGGACTACATTGTGAGTTCCACTGACCAGTCCAAGTTTTTATTTTTATTTAAACTAGGCAAGTAAGCTAAGAACATATTCTTATTTTCAATGACGGCCTACTGGGGAACAGTGTGTTAACTGCCTGTGTGTTAACTGCCTGTGTGTTAACTGCCTGTGTGTGTTAACTGCCTGTGTGTGTTAACTGCCTGTGTGTTAACTGCCTGTGTGTGTTAACTGCCTGTGTGTGTTAACTGCCTGTGTGTTAACTGCCTGTGTGTGTTAACTGCCTGTGTGTGTTAACTGCCTGTGTGTGTTAACTGCCTGTGTGTTAACTGCCTGTGTGTTAACTGCCTGTGTGTTAACTGCCTGTGTGTGTTAACTGCCTGTGTGTTTTAACTGCCTGTGTGTTAACTGCCTGAGTGTTAACTGCCTGTGTGTGTTAACTGCCTGTGTGTGTTAACTGCCTGTGTGTGTTAACTGCCTGTGTGTGTTAACTGCCTGTGTGTTAACTGCCTGTGTGTTAACTGCCTGTGTGTTAACTGCCTGTGTGTTAACTGCCTGTGTGTTAACTGCCTTGTTCAGGGGGCAGAATGACATATTTGTACCTACCAACCTTTTGGTTACTAGTCCAACGCTCTAACCACTAGGTTACCTGCTGCCCCAAGTTCGATAGTACTGTCTGAATGTAGGTAGGTAGGTAGGTGTGTGTGTGTGTGTGTGTGTGTGTGTGTGTGTGTGTGTGTGTGTGTGTGTGTGTGTGTGTGTGTGTGTGTGTGTGTGTGTGTGTGTGGTGAACTCACTGGTCCGGTCTTGGTTCTTCTCGTCGTTGCTGCTCTGGCCCAGAGCAGTTATCCAACGAGCTCGCTCATTCCTGTTGAACACACACATCTTTTTACAACACTTTTCAATACTTTCTGTCTTACTTATTAGTGAGTCATTTGTCGTGTTCCGTGTGGCCAGGAAATAAAAAACAATTTAATTTCAGTTTCACTTTCCTTTTTCACCATAGCTGATACTGTCAACCCAGGGGCCTGTTTCAACTAGCGAATCAGTCAATCCTTTTGACTTTTACATTCCAATCATTAGACAGATGTTTTTCTCCCAGAGCGACATAGGATCCCATCCATAGGACAAGCAGGGAACGTATTGAGGTACAACCTCACAGCATCGCACACAACCTCACAGCATCGCACACAACCTCACAGCATCGCACACAACCTCACAGCATCGCACACAACCTCACAGCATCGCACACAACCTCACAGCATCGCACACAACCTCACAGCATCGCACACAACCTCACAGCATCACACAACAACAACCTCACAGCATCACACAACAACAACCTCACAGCATCACACAACAACAACCTCACAGCATCACACAACAACCTCACAGCATCACACAACAACAACCTCACAGCATCACACAACAACAACCTCACAGCATCACACAACAACAACCTCACAGCATCACACAACAACAACCTCACAGCATCACACAACAACAACCTCACAGCATCGCACAACAACCTCACAGCATCGCACAACAACCTCACAGCATCGCACAACAACCTCACAGCATCGCACAACAACCTCACAGCATCGCACACAAAAACCTCACAGCATCACACGCAACAACAACCTCACAGCATCACACACAACAACAACCTCACAGCATCACACACAACAACAACCTCACAGCGTCACACACAACAACAACCTCACAGCGTCACACACAACAACAACCTCACAGCGTCACACACAACAACAACCTCACAGCGTCACACACAACAACAACCTCACAGCGTCACACACAACAACAACCTCACAGCGTCGCACACAACAACAACCTCACAGCGTCGCACACAACAACAACCACACAGCGTCGCACACAACAACAACCACACAGCGTCGCACACAACAACAACCTCACAGCGTCGCACACAACAACAACCTCACAGCGTCGCACACAACAACAACCTCACAGCATCGCACACAACAACAACCTCACAGCATCGCACACAACAACAACCTCACAGCATCGCACACAACAACAACCTCACAGCATCGCACACAACAACAACCTCACAGCATCGCACACAACAACAACCTCTCAGCATCGCACACAACAACAACCTCACAGCATCACACACAACAACAACCTCACAGCATCACACACAACAACAACCTCACAGCATCACACACAACAACAACCTCACAGCATCACACACAACAACAACCTCACAGCATCACAGACAACAACAACCTCACAGCGTCACACACAACAACAACCTCACAGCGTCGCACACAACAACAACCTCACAGCATCACACACAACAACAACCTCACAGCATCGCACACAACAACAACCTCACAGCATCGCACACAACAACAACCTCACAGCATCGCACACAACAACAACCTCTCAGCATCACACACAACAACAACCTCACAGCATCACACACAACAACAACCTCACAGCATCACACACAACAACAACCTCACAGCATCACACACAACAACAACCTCACAGCATCACACACAACAACAACCTCACAGCATCACAGACAACAACAACCTCACAGCATCACACACAACAACAACCTCACAGCATCACAGACAACAACAACCTCACAGCATCACACACAACAACAACCTCACAGCATCACACACAACAACAACCTCACAGCATCACACACAACAGCCTCACAGCATCACACACAACAACAACCACACAGCATCGCACACAACAACAAACTCACAGCATCACACACAACAACAACCTCACAGCATCACACACAACAACAACCTCACAGCATCACACACAACAACAACCTCACAGCATCACAGACAACAACCTCACAGCATCACACACAACAACAACCTCACAGCATCACACACAACAACAACCCCACAGCATCACACACAACAACAACCTCACAGCATCACACACAACAACAACCTCACAGCATCACACACAACAACAACCTCACAGCATCACACACAACAACAACCTCACAGCATCACACACAACAACAACCTCACAGCATCACAGACAACAACAACCTCACAGCATCACACACAACAACAACCTCACAGCATCACACACAACAACAACCTCACAGCATCACACACAACAACAACCTCACAGCATCACACACAACAACAACCTCACAGCATCACACACAACAACAACCTCACAGCATCACACACAACAACAACCTCACAGCATCACACACAACAACAACCTCACAGCATCACACACAACAACAACCTCACAGCATCACACACAACAACAACCTCACAGCATCACAGATAACAACAACCTCACAGCATCACACACAACAACAACCTCACAGCATCACACACAACAACAACCTCACAGCATCACACACAACAACAGCCTCACAGCATCGCACACAACAACAACCACACAGCATCGCACACAACAACAACCTCACAGCATCGCACACAACAACAACCTCACAGCATCACACACAACAACAACCTCACAGCATCACACACAACAACAACCTCACAGCATCACACACAACAACAACCTCACAGCATCACAGACAACAACAACCTCACAGCATCACAGACAACAACAACCTCACAGCATCACAGACAACAACAACCTCACAGCATCACAGACAACAACAACCTCACAGCATCACACACAACAACAACCTCACAGCATCACACACAACAACAACCTCACAGCATCACACACAACAACAACCTCACACACAACAACAACCTCACAGCATCACACACAACAACAACCTCACAGCATCACACACAACAACAACCTCACAGCATCACACACAACAACAACCTCACAGCATCACACACAACAACAACCTCACAGCATCACACACAACAACAACCTCACAGCATCACACACAACAACAACCTCACAGCATCACAGACAACAACAACCTCACAGCATCACACACAACAACAACCTCACAGCATCACACACAACAACAACCTCACAGCATCACACACAACAACAACCTCACAGCATCACACACAACCACAACCTCACAGCATCACACACAACAACAACCTCACAGCATCACAGACAACAACAACCACACAGCATCACAGACAACAACAACCTCACAGCATCACACACAACAACAACCTCACAGCATCACAGACAACAACAACCTCACAGCATCACACACAACAACAACCTCACAGCATCACACACAACAACAACCTCACAGCATCACACACAACAACAACCTCACAGCATCACACACAACAACAACCTCACAGCATCACACACAACAACAACCTCACAGCATCACACACAACAACAACCTCACAGCATCACAGACAACAACAACCTCACAGCATCACACACAACAACAACCTCACAGCATCACACACAACAACAACCTCACAGCATCACACACAACAACAACCTCACAGCATCACACACAACCACAACCTCACAGCATCACACACAACAACAACCTCACAGCATCACAGACAACAACAACCACACAGCATCACAGACAACAACAACCTCACAGCATCACACACAACAACAACCTCACAGCATCACAGACAACAACAACCTCACAGCATCACACACAACAACAACCTCACAGCATCACACACAACAACAACCTCACAGCATCACACACAACAACAACCTCACAGCATCACACACAACAACAACCTCACCTCACAGCATCACACACAACAACAACCTCACAGCATCACACACAACAACAACCTCACAGCATCACACACAACAACAACCTCACAGCATCACACACAACAACAACCTCACAGCATCACACACAACAACAACCTCACAGCATCACACACAACAACAACCTCACAGCATCACAGATAACAACAACCTCACAGCATCACACACAACAACAACCTCACAGCATCAGACACAACAACAACCTCACAGCATCACACACAACAACAGCCTCACAGCATCGCACACAACAACAACCACAGCATCGCACACAACAACAACAACAACAACCTCACAGCATCACACACAACAACAACCTCACAGCATCACACACAACAACAACCTCACAGCATCACAGACAACAACCTCACAGCATCACACACAACAACAACCTCACAGCATCACACACAACAACAACCTCACAGCATCACACACAACAACAACCTCACACACAACAACAACCTCACAGCATCACACACAACAACAACCTCACAGCATCACACACAACAACAACCTCACAGCATCACACACAACAACAACCTCACAGCATTACACACAACAACAACCTCACAGCATCACAGACAACAACAACCTCACAGCATCACAGACAACAACAACCTCACAGCATCACACACAACAACAACCTCACAGCATCACACACAACAACAACCTCACAGCATCACACACAACCACAACCTCACAGCATCACACACAACAACAACCTCACAGCATCACAGACAACAACAACCTCACAGCATCACACACAACAACAACCTCACAGCATCACAGACAACAACAACAACCTCACAGCATCACACACAACAACAACCTCACAGCATCACACACAACAACAACCTCACAGCATCACAGACATCAACAACCACACAGCATCACACACAACAACAACCTCACAGCATCACACACAACAACAACCTCACAGCATCACAGACAACAACAACCTCACAGCATCACACACAACAACAACCTCACAGCATCACACACAACAACAACCTCACAGCATCACACACAACAACAACCTCACAGCATCACACACAACAACAACCTCACAGCATCACACACAACAACAACCTCACAGCATCACACACAACAACAACCTCACAGCATCACACACAACAACAACCTCACAGCATCACACACAACAACAACCTCACAGCATCACACACAACAACAACCTCACAGCATCACAGACAACAACAACCTCACAGCATCACACACAACAACAACCTCACAGCATCACACACAACAACAACCTCACAGCATCACACACAACAACAACCTCACAGCATCACACACAACAACAACCTCACAGCATCACACACAACCACAACCTCACAGCATCACACACAACAACAACCTCACAGCATCACAGACAACAACAACCACACAGCATCACAGACAACAACAACCTCACAGCATCACAGACAACAACCTCACAGCATCACAGACAACAACAACCTCACAGCATCACACACAACAACAACCTCACAGCATCACACACAACAACAACCTCACAGCATCACACACAACAACAACCTCACAGCATCACACACAACAACAACCTCACAGCATCACACACAACAACAACCTCACAGCATCACACACAACAACAACCTCACAGCATCACACACAACAACAACCTCACAGCATCACACACAACAACAACCTCACAGCATCACAGATAACAACAACCTCACAGCATCACACACAACAACAACCTCACAGCATCACACACAACAACAACCTCACAGCATCACACACAACAACAACCTCACAGCATCACACACAACAACAACCTCACAGCATCACAGATAACAACAACCTCACAGCATCACACACAACAACAACCTCACAGCATCACACACAACAACAACCTCACACCATCACACACAACAACAGCCTCACAGCATCGCACACAACAACAACCACACAGCATCGCACACAACAACAACCTCACAGCATCACAGATAACAACAACCTCACAGCATCACACACAACAACAACCTCACAGCATCACACACAACAACAACCTCACAGCATCACACACAACAACAGCCTCACAGCATCGCACACAACAACAACCACACAGCATCGCACACAACAACAACAACAACCTCACAGCATCACACACAACAACAACCTCACAGCATCACACACAACAACAACCTCACAGCATTACAGACAACAACAACCTCACAGCATCACACACAACAACAACCTCACAGCATCACACACAACAACAACATCACACACAACAACAACCTCACAGCATCACACACAACAACAACCTCACAGCATCACACACAACAACAACCTCACAGCATCACACACAACAACAACCTCACAGCATCACACACAACAACAACCTCACAGCATCACACACAACAACAACCTCACAGCATCACACACAACAACAACCTCACAGCATTACACACAACAACAACCTCACAGCATCACAGACAACAACAACCTCACAGCATCACACACAACAACAACCTCACAGCATCACACACAACAACAACCTCACAGCATCACACACAACCACAACCTCACAGCATCACACACAACAACAACCTCACAGCATCACACACAACAACAACCTCACAGCATCACACACAACAACAACCTCACAGCATCACACACAACAACAACCTCAGAGGGACACAGGTCAGGTTTCACCAGGTAACTCTACCTGCCACCTCGCCTGCCCACACCAAAGGAGAGAGGAAGATTTAGAGAAAGAGAGAGGGGGTGGCCAGAGAAAAGGAGAGAGGAAGATTTAGAGAAAGAGAGAGGGGGTGGTCAGAGAAAAGGAGAGAGGAAGATTTAGAGAAAGAGAGGGGGTGGTCAGAGAAAAGGAGAGAAATAAACAAACAGGTAGTGATTTATAGAGGACTGAACGAGATTGACGGATAAAGAGAGAAAAAGAAAGCCTGGGTGGAAAGAGAATGAAAACATAGAGGGAGAGGGGATAGAGGGGGTGGCAGTCTGTCTCACCCCCACCGTGGACAGCCAGCCAGGACCTGTCTCACCCCCCACCGTGGACAGCCAGCCAGGACCAGTCTCACCCCCCACCGTGGACAGCCAGCCAGGACCTGTCTCACCCCCCACCGTGGACAGCCAGCCAGGACCAGTCTCACCCCCCACCGTGGACAGCCAGCCAGGACCAGTCTTACCCCCCACCGTGGACAGCCAGCCAGGACCTGTCTCACCCCCCACCGTGGACAGCCAGCCAGGACCTGTCTCACCCCCACCGTGGACAGCCAGCCAGGACCTGTCTCACCCCCACCGTGGACAGCCAGCCAGGACCAGTCTCACCCCCACCGTGGACAGCCAGCCAGGACCAGTCTCACCCCCACCGTGGACAGCCAGCCAGGACCAGTCTCACCCCCCACCGTGGACAGCCAGCCAGGACAAGTCTCACCCCCCCCCCGTGGACAGCCAGCCAGGACCTGTCTCACCCCCACCGTGGACAGCCAGCCAGGACCTGTCTCACCCCCACCGTGGACAGCCAGCCAGGACCAGTCTCACCCCCACCGTGGACAGCCAGCCAGGACCAGTCTCACCCCCACCGTGGACAGCCAGCCAGGACCAGTCTCACCCCCCACCGTGGACAGCCAGCCAGGACCAGTCTCACCCCCCACCGTGGACAGCCAGCCAGGACCAGTCTCACCCCCACCGTGGACAGCCAGCCAGGAACTGTCTCACCCCCACCGTGGACAGCCAGCCAGGACCTGTCTCACCCCCACCGTGGACAGCCAGGACCAGTCTCACCCTCCACCGTGGACAGCCAGCCAGGACCTGTCTCACCCCCCACCGTGGACAGCCAGGACCAGTCTCACCCCCACCGTGGACAGCCAGCCAGGACCTGTCTCACCCCCAACCGTGGACAGCCAGCCAGGACCAGTCTCACCCCCACCGTGGACAGCCAGCCAGGACCTGTCTCACCTCCCACCGTGGACAGCCAGCCAGGACCTGTCTCACCCCCACCATGGACAGTCAGGACCTGTCTCACCCCCCACCGTGGACAGCCAGTCAGGAACTGTCTCACCCTCCACCGTGGACAGCCAGCCAGGACCTGTCTCACCCCCCACCATGGACAGCCAGGACCTGTCTCACCCGCACCGTGGACAGCCAGGACCTGTCTCACCCGCACCGTGGACAGCCAGGACCTGTCTCACCCCCCACCATGGACAGCCAGGACCTGTCTCACCCCCACCGTGGACAGCCAGGACCTGTCTCACCCCCCACCGTGGACAGCCAGGACCTGTCTCACCCCCCACCGTGGACAGCCAGGACCTGTCTCACCCCCACCGTGGACAGCCAGCCAGGACCTGTCTCACCTCCCACCGTGGACAGCCAGGACCTGTCTCACCCCCACCGTGGACAGCCAGGACTGAGTAACTGAGCAACACAGGTCATGTATCACACTGCTGGGGGGAAATACACACGTTTCTCAGCGTGACTGAATGTTTGTGCGGCTGTCTGAGTCTAACGGAGACGAGGGAATGACATCTGTTCACTGCTGGCCTTGGCAGTTGGACGGACGGACAGACGGACACACACACACACACACACACACACACACGCACACACACACGTAGGGTTCCCAAGATAAAACATGCCAGCTGAGGTATCAGAACTATCAAAATACACACCCTCATTCATATATTAGTAAAGGAGCCAATACACACCCTCATTCATATAGTAGTAAAGGAGCCAATACACACCCTCATTCATATAGTAGTAAAGGAGCCAATACACACCCTCATTCATATAGTAGTAAAGGAGTCAATACACACCCTCATTCATATATTAGTAAAGGAGCCAATACACACCCTCATTCATATAGTAGTAAAGGAGCCAATACACACCCTCATTCATATATTAGTAAAGGAGCCAATACACACCCTCATTCATATAGTAGTAAAGGAGCCAATACACACCCT
>NW_027016450.1:222500-252675 GCF_036934945.1 Oncorhynchus masou masou
GGCCAGGGAACTACCTCTAGCCCAGGCCAGGGCTGGCCAGGGAACTACCACTAGCCCAGACCAGGGCTGGCCAGGGAACTACCACTAGCCCAGGCCAGGGCTGGCCAGGGAACTACCACTAGCCCAGACCAGGGCTGGCCAGGGAACTACCACTAGCCCAGACCAGGGCTGGCCAGGGAACTACCTCTAGCCCAGGCCAGGGACCTACCTCTAGCCCAGACCAGGGCTGGCCAGGGAACTACCTCTAGCCCAGGCCAGGGCTGGCCAGGGAACTACCTCTAGCCCAGACCAGGGCTGGCCAGGGAACTACCTCTAGCCCAGGCCAGGGCTGGCCAGGGAACTACCACTTGCCCAGACCAGGGCTGGCCAGGGAACTACCTCTAGCCCAGACCAGGGCTGGCTAGGGAACTACCACTTGCCCAGACCAGGGCTGGCCAGGGAACTACCTCTAGCCCAGACCAGGGCTGGCCAGGGAACTACCACTTGCCCAGACCAGGGCTGGCCAGGGAACTACCTCTAGCCCAGACCAGGGCTGGCCAGGGAACTACCTCTAGCCCAGGCCAGGGCTGGCCAGGGAACTACCTCTAGCCCAGACCAGGGCTGGCCAGGGAACTACCTCTAGCCCAGGCCAGGGCTGGCCAGGGAACTACCACTTGCCCAGACCAGGGCTGGCCAGGGAACTACCTCTAGCCCAGACCAGGGCTGGCTAGGGAACTACCACTTGCCCAGACCAGGGCTGGCCAGGGAACTACCACTTGCCCAGACCAGGGCTGGCCAGGGAACTACCTCTAGCCCAGACCAGGGCTGGCTAGGGAACTACCACTTGCCCAGACCAGGGCTGGCCAGGGAACTACCACTTGCCCAGACCAGGGCTGGCTAGGGAACTAGAGGAGACAGTGACAGACAAGAGTATCTGTAGCCTGCAGTGAAAAGCATATAACAAACAATGACAGAGTGAGAGAGCAACAGCTGTGTGCCAGTCTCATAGTGCAGACACAGACTCAACACAGAGTCAGTCTGCACACAACAACACTGCTCCAGCTGTCCGCCCTATTTCCTCTCATATGATGTCACTGTGATAGCCAACCTTGCTGACTGACCACCCCAACATACACTGGTAGAGAGACAAGCATCTCTCTCTCTCTCTCTCTTTTCAGCCTCTGTTCTGTCCTACAATAGTGTTTTTCAGCCTCTGTTCTGTCCTATAATAACACACAGTGAAAGACAAGAGTACAGGCCTCGATAAAACGTGGAGAGGGGGTGAAGAGAGAGGGATGAAGGGGGGTGGGCGGTAGGACGAGGGAGGGAGGGTCAGTGTGAATCGTGGGAACATGTCAATTCAACAATGGGTTACTCTGCCTGGCAACCAGTCTCACAACGTGTAGCAACCACTGTCACAATGGGCTGGTTGCCGAGGGGCATCTCTAACCCAGATCATACACTAGGCTACTACAGTGAGTGATAAACGGCTCAAACACACACACACACACACACACACACACACACACACACACACACACACTATTAATAGCACTTGTAAGCCAAGAAGAAAAAAAAAATGACAATGATATATTTTACTTTGTACGGACTGAATGCTAAGTTAAGGACAGAACCGGTCTGACTGCAACTTCAATTAGCACTGAGGTGTGAAGTGAGAGGTGTCAAAGCCCTTGAGCCCAACAACGGCAGGAGAGTTTCACAGCCTCCCCCCACCCAAATGCAAAGGCCTTTGAAGGCCTCCTCGCAATCTCCCACATACAAAAGCCACAGGACAACTTTGTTTGGACCTTGTAAAGGACCATTCACGGAAACTGAAGTGATATAGCTCGCTAACCTCCTTTTGCACATGGGGGGAGAAGAACGGGGGACAGAGACCTGTTAGCTGGCGAGGTGGGATTTTCTACAAGGAATCTGCCTCCCGAAAAAAGATTCTCACAAGCAGATACTGCACTGTTCACTGTCTGCCCTGGTCTGTCTCCCCTGTCTGGTACTGTTACCCCCAGCACACTCACCCCTCTCTCCCTGGTCTGTCTCCCCTGTCTGGTACTGTTACCCCCAGCACACTCACCCCTCTCTCCCTGGCCTATTGGTTAGAGCATTGGGCCAGTAACCAGCAGGTAGTCTAGTGGTTAGAGTGTTGGGCCAGTAACCAGCAGGTAGCCTAGTGGTTAGAGGGGTGGCAGGTAGTCTAGTGGTTAGAGTGTTGGGCCAGTAACCAGCAGGTAGTCTAGTGGTTAGAGTGTTGGGCCAGTAACCAGCAGGTAGCCTAGTGGTTAGAGCGTTGGGCCAGTAACCAGCAGGTAGCCTAGTGGTTTGAGTGTTGGACCAGTAACCAGCAGGTTGCCTAGTGGTTAGAGTGTTGGGCCAGTAACCAGCAGGTAGCCTAGTGGTTAGAGTGTTGGGTCAGTAACCAGCAGGTTGCCTAGTGGTTAGAGCGTTGGGCCAGTAACCAGCAGGTAGCCTAGTGGTTAGAGTGTTGGGTCAGTAACCAGCAGGTAGCCTAGTGGTTAGAGCGTTGGACTAGTAACCGGAAGGTTGTGAGTTCAAACCCCCGAGCTGACAAGGTACAAATCTGTCGTTCTGCCCCTGAACAGGCAGTTAACCCACTGTTCCCAGGCTGTCATTGAAAATAAGAATGTGTTCTTAACTGACTTGCCTGGTTAAATAAAGGTAAAATTAAAAATAAAATAAAAATTAGCCTAGTGGTTAGAGCGTTGGGCCAGTAACCAGCAGGTAGCCTAGTGGTTAGAGCGTTGGGCCAGTAACGCCTAGTGGTTAGAGTGTTGGGCCAGTAACCAGCAGGTAGCCTAGTGGTTAGAGTGTTGGGCCAGTAAACAAAAGGCTGCTGGATCGAATTCTTCGAGCTGACAAGGTAAAAATGTGTCGTTCTACCCCTGAACAAGGCAGTTAACTCACTGTTCCCTGGTAGGCCGTCATTGAAAATAAGAATTTGTTCTTTATTGACTTGCCTAGTTAAATAAAGTTTGAATAAAAACATTTTTTTTTTTTTAGTATACGCCAACTATCAATTTATATTTATTTAAGACTTTTATAGCCTACTGAAATGTGCTTTCTCAAGTTATCTTGTTGGGGCGAGTGACTCCTTGAAGCCCCAAGCCATTATTTTGTTTATTTTTATTGTTGTTGAATTTTACCCCTTTTTCTTCCCAATTTCGTGGTATCCAATTGTTAGTAGCGACTATCTTGTCTCATCGCTACAACTCCCGTACGGACTCGGGAGAGACGAAGGTTGAAAGTCATGCGTCCTCCGATACACAACCCAGCAAAGCCGCACTGCTTCTTAACACAGCGCTCATCCAACCCGGAAGCCAGCCGCACCAATGTGTCGGAGGAAACACTGTGCACCTGGCAACCTTGGTTAGCGTGCACTGCGCCCGGCCCGCCACAGGAGTCGCTGGTGCGCGATGAGACAAGGATATCCTACCGGCCAAACCCTCCCTAACCCGGGCGACGCTAGGCCAAACCCTCCCTAACCTGGGCGACGCTAGGCCAAACCCTCCCTAACCTGGGCGACGCTTGGCCAAACCCTCCCTAACCCGGGCGACGCTTGGCCAAACCCTCCCTAACCCGGGCGACGCTAGGCCAAACCCTCCCTAACCCGGGCGACGCTTGTCCAAACCCTCCCTAACCCGGGCGACGCTAGGCCAAACCCTCCCTAACCCGGGCGACGCTAGGCCAAACCCTCCCTAACCTGGGCGACGCTAGGCCAAACCCTCCCTAAACCGGGCGACGCTAGGCCAAACCCTCCCTAAACCGGGCGACGCTAGGCCAAACCCTCCCTAACCCGGGCGACGCTAGGCCAAACCCTCCCTAAACCGGGCGACGCTAGGCCAAACCCTCCCTAACCCGGTCGACGCTTGTAGTTTATATGTGTAGTGTATATTTGTAGTGTATATTTGAAATGTATATTTGTAGTGTATATTTGTAGTGTATATTTGTAGTGTATATTTGTAGTGTATATTTGTAATGTATATTTGTAATGTATATTTGTAGTGTATATTTGAAATGTATATTTGTAGTGTATATTTGTAGTGTATATTTGAAATGTATATTTGTAGTGTATATTTGTAGTGTATATGTGTAGTGTATATTTGTAGTGTATATTTACTACTGCTCCACAAAAAAAAAAAAAAACTCAGGCAACCAACAGCCTATCGACCAAACAATCGACCAGTGTAATAATTGGATACAGATTCGTTTAGCTAAGAGGCCTTTGACTAGTAGTTGAAGTTAATGTTATGTTTGTAGGTGTCTACAGAGTTGAGAGCTGTAGAGAATGTGATTCAAAAGGGAGGTTTACCTAAACAGATAGAAAAATGAGGGAGATTTGGCCTTGTAGTGTGTGTGTGTGTGTGTGTGTGTGGGCAAACGCGTGCTGACACAGGAAGTAAACTGAACACGCCCTTTAAATAAAGACCAGTAATTGGCAGGCGTCTGTGTGTGAGTGAGACATGGCTATAGGTCTACAGACAGGACAAGAACCAGAGACAGGGGGGGAGGGGAGAGACAGAGAGAGAGAGAGAGAGACGGAAGGCTTCAAGGGGACTCCTATGGAAGGTAAACCTATAGCTCATCTCTTGGCAGTAGTACTGTAGATTACTTTATCACTGACCTCAACCCAGAGTCTCTCAGAACGTTCACAGTCAGCCCACTGACACCCCTATCAGACCACAGCAAAATCCTAGACAACTTCCTGGACCAAATGTTTCCCTGCCAGCAGTAGAAATGGTATATTTGACATAGCAGCTAACATATCAAATTCAAAAAGAAAACCTAAAGAAAATTAACAGCAATTAGAAATGATGAAGAGCCCAAAAACCTAAAGAAAGAAATTGAGAAAACTATCTAACCAAAAACAGACAACCAGAACTAACCCAAATGAGAGAATGGTTGTGGGTGACTGCTGACATTGCAAAGTGGTTAGAGCGTTGGGCCTGTAACCGAAAGGTTGCTGGATCGAATCCCCGAACTGACAAGGTAAAATCTGTCATTCTGCCCCAGTGAACACACTGGTCCCCTGGTGCCAAAGAGGTGGATGCTGATGAAGGCAGCCCCCCCCACACCTCTCTGATTCAGAGGGTTTGCGCTAAATGCGTAAGACACATTTCAGTTGTACAACTGACTAGGCATCCCCCTTGTCCCTCTCCTTGTCCCTCTCTTTGTCCCTGTCCCTCTCCCTGTCCCTCTCTTTGTTCCTGTCCCTCTCCCTGTCCCTCTCCCTGTCCTTCTCCCTGTCCTGTCCCTGTCCCTCTCCTTCTTCCTCTCCCTCTCTTTGTCCCTGTCCCTCTCCTTGTTCCTGTCCCTCTCCCTGTCCCTCTCCCTGTCCCTCTCCCTGTCCCTCTCTTTGTTCCTGTCCCTCTCCCTGTCCCTCTCCCTGTCCCTCTCTTTGTTCCTGTCCCTCTCCCTCTCCCTGTCCCTCTCTTTGTTCCTGTCCCTCTCCCTGTCCCTCTCCCTGTCCCTCTCTTTGTTCCTGTCCCTCTCCCTCTCCCCTGTCCCTCTCCCTGTCCCTCTCCCTGTCCCTCCCCCTGTCCCTCTCCCTGTCCCTCTCTTTGTTCCTGTCCCTCTCCCTGTCCCTCTCCCTGTCCCTCTCTTTGTTCCTGTCCCTCTCCCTGTCCCTCTCCCTGTCCCTCTCCCTGTCCCTCTCCCTGTCCCTCTCTTTGTTCCTGTCCCTCTCCCTGTCCCTCTCCCTGTCCCTCTCCCTGTCCCTCTCCCTGTCCCTCTCTTTGTTCCTGTCCCTCTCCCTGTCCCTCTCCCTGTCCCTCTCCCTGTCCCTCTCTTTGTTCCTGTCCCTCTCCCTGTCCCTCTCCCTGTCCCTCTCCCTGTCCCTCTCCCTGTCCCTCTCTTTGTTCCTGTCCCTCTCCCTGTCCCTCTCCCTGTCCCTGTATAGTCAGTGTTTGCGGGGGAAACATTATTCCATTACAGACAGGATTGTAAAAGGCCAAACTCAGCTGTTTTCTACTGTGGGTCATTACCCTGAGAGTCTTAATGAGGTGAGGAGGGAAGACTCTGATACCAGGGGACCTTGATCAGTGTGTGTGTGTGTGTGTGTGTGTGTGTGTGTGAGAGAGCTGGTCCGGGGGCTCTGTTCACAAACACACCCCACAGAGCCCCCGGACAGCAACACGATTAGACCCAACCAAATCACGAGAAAACAAAAGATAATTACTTGACACATTGGAAAGAATTAACAAAAAACTGAGCAAACTAGAAAGCTATTTGGCCCTAAACAGAGATTACACAGTGGCAGAATACCTGTCCACTGTGACTGACCCTAAACAGAGTGGACAGGTATGGCAGAATACCTGACCACTGTGACTGACCCTAAACAGAGAATACACAGTGGTAGAATACCTGACCAATGTGACTGACCCTAAACAGAGAATACACAGTGGCAGAATACCTGACCCTAACTTAAGGAAAGTTTTGACTATCTACAGACTCAGTGAGCATAGCCTTGCTATTGAGAAAGGCCACCGTAGACAGACATGGCTCTCAAGAGAAGACAGGCTATGTGCACACTTCCCACAAAATGAGGTGGAAACTAAGCTGCACTTCCTAACCTCCTGCCCAATGTATGACCATATTAGAGAGACATATTTCCCTCAGATTACACAGATCCACAAAGAATTAGAAAACAAATCCAATTTTGATAAACTCCCATATCTACTGGGTGAAATTCCACAGTGTGCCATCAGAGCAGCAAGATTTGTGACCTGTTGCCACAAGAAAAGGGCAACCAGTGAAGAACAAACAACATTGTAAATACAACCCATATTTATGTGTATTTATTTTCCCTTTTGTACTTTAACTATTTGCACATCATTACAACACTGTATATAGACATAATATGACATTTGAAATGTCTTTATTCTGTTGGATCTGTTGTGAGTGTAATGTTTACTGTTTATTTTATATTGTTTATTTCACTTTAGTTTATTATCTACTTCACTTGCTTTGGCAATGTTAACATATGTTTCCCATGTCAATAAAGACCCTTGAATTGAATTGAGAGAAAGAAAATGGGTCTCTATAAAGTGAGAGCGGACTTTGATCTGAGTGAGGCCTGCCTCTGACGCCCATCAGATGTACTGAGGGACATAAACAAACATGTTCCTTATGGAACACACACACATGCCCACACACTCCCAGGGGACATGATATTTGACCCAACTGACAGACGGATGAAGTGATAACAGGAACATATGTAGAAAAGAAAGACAGGAGAGACAGACAGCAGGAGACAAAGACAGGAGAGACAGACAGCAGGATACAAAGATAGGAGAGACAGACAGCAGGATAAAAAGACAGGAGAGAGACAGACAGCAGGAGAGAAAGACAGGAGAGAGACAGACAGCTGGAGAGAAAGACAGGAGAGAGACAGACAGCTGGACAGAAAGACAGGAGAGAGACAGACAGCTGGACAGAAAGACAGGAGAGAGACAGACAGCTGGACAGAAAGACAGGAGAGACAGACAGCAGGAGAGAAAGACAGGAGAGAGACAGACAGCTGGACAGAAAGACAGGAGAGAGACAGACAGCTGGACAGAAAGACAGGAGAGACAGACAGCAGGAGAGAAAGACAGGAGAGAGACAGACAGCTGGACAGAAAGACAGGAGAGACAGACAGCAGGAGAGAAAGACAGGAGAGAGACAGACAGCTGGACAGAAAGACAGGAGAGACAGACAGCAGGAGAGAAAGACAGGAGAGACAGACAGCAGGATACAAAGACAGGAGAGAGACAGCAGGATACAAAGACATGAGAGACAGACAGCAGGATAAAAAGACATGAGAGACAGACAGCTGGACAGAAAGACAGGAGAGACAGACAGCTGGACAGAAAGACAGGAGAGAGACAGACAGCTGGACAGAAAGACAGGAGAGAGACAGACAGCAGGAGAGAAAGACAGGAGAGAGACAGACAGCAGGAGAGAAAGACAGGAGAGAGACAGACAGCAGGAGAGAAAGACAGGAGAGAGACAGACAGCAGGAGAGAAAGACAGGAGAGAGACAGACAGCAGGAGAGAAAGACAGGAGAGAGACAGACAGCAGGATAGAAAGAAATAATTGAAGAAATAAGACCCAGCTCACAGAGAAGGACTCATATAGAACCCAGCTCACAGAGAAGGACTCATATAGAACCCAGCTCACAGAGAAGAACTCATATAGAACCCAGCTCAGAGAGAAGGACTCATATAGAACCCAGCTCAGAGAGAAGGACCCTTATAGAACCCAGCTCACAGAGAAGGACCCATATAGAACCCAGCTGAGAGAGAATGACTCATATAGAACCCAGCTCAGAGAGAAGGACTCATATAGAACCCAGCTCACAGAGAAGGACCCAGATCGGAGAAATAGAGAGGAAAACAAACACAGATACACAAAGGTCAAGGGTCGCACACTAGAAGGTAACACTTACATTAGCTCCACCCCCAGGACCATGGGCACCTTGTCTCCGGAATGGTTGCTACGGAAACGCAGGCGGAAGAGGTGGCTGGCCCCGGGATGCCGTGATGTCAGCATTCCGGCGGTGGTTCTGATGGGTGATAGGTTGATATCCTGAGCCTGGCAGGGTCCCACCCAGATATGATCCCTCAGAGCATAGTCTATCACTGCATAGCTGTCTTCACTGAGGGAGGGGGAGGGAGAAGAGGAGGGAGAGAGGGAGGGAGGGAGGGAGGGAGGGAGGGAGGGAGGGAGGGAGGGGAGGGAGGGAGGGAGGGAGGGAGGGAGGGAGGGAGGGAGGGAGGGCAAGAAGGAGAGACAGGGTAGAAGAGGGAGAGAGGGAGGGAGGGAGAGAGGAGTGAGAGAGGGAGGGAGAGAGGGAGGGAGGGAGGGCGAGAAGGAGAGAGAGGGTAGAAGAGGGAGAGAGGGAGGGAGGGAGAGCAGAGAGAGAGAAGGAGAGAGAAGAAAAGGGAGAGAGGGAGGGGGAGAGGAGAGGGGGAGAGAGGGAGAGAGAGAGAGAGAGAGAAGGAGAGGGAAGAAGAGGGGGAGGGAGGGAGGGAGGGAAAAGGGATTGGAGGGGGAGAGAGGAGAAAGGGAGAGAGAGAGCAGAGAGAGAGGAGAGGGAGAGAAAAGGGATTGGAGGGGAAGAGAGGGGAAAGGGAGAGAGAGAGCAGAGAGAGAGAGAGAAGGAGAGACATCAATTAGCCCCACAACTGAAACACCTGTACCACAACTCAGTCCCTGCTTTACTTCCTGGTAGTAATTAGGTAGAGTTTGATGTCTGGCTGGGAATTGCCAGGGACCCAATGATACGATATTATCACGACACTTAGGTGCTGATACAATATGTATAGTGATTCTGATGATTCTATATGTATTGTGATTCTGATGATTCTATATGCGATTTGATGTTCCAAACGTATTGCTCACCATATGTCTGCTGTAGAGAGACGAGAGAGAGACGAGAGAGAGAGACGAGAGAGAGACGAGAGAGAGACGAGAGAGAATCGATAGAGGGACGAGAGAGAGAGACGAGAGAGTCGAGAGACGAGAGAGAGAGACGAGAGAGAGTCGAGAGAGTCACGAGAGAGGGACGAGAGAGACGAGAGAGACGAGAGTCGAGAGAGACGAGAGAGTCGAGAGAGAGACGAGAGAGAGACGAGAGAGAGACGAGAGAGAGACGAGAGAGAGACGAGAGAGAGTCGAGAGAGAGACGAGAGAGAGTCGAGAGAGAGACGAGAGAGAGTCGAGAGAGTTGAGAGAGAGAGACGAGAGAGAGAGGAGAGAGAGACGAGAGAGAGGGACGAGAGAGAGTTGAGAGAGAGACGAGAGAGTCGAGAAAGGGACGAGAGAGAGACGAGAGTCGAGAGAGACGAGAGAGGGACGAGAGAGAGACGAGGGACGAGAGAGGGACGAGAGAGACGAGAGAGGGACGAGAGAGAGACGAGAGAGGGACGAGAGAGAGACGAGAGAGAGACGAGAGAGACGAGAGAGAGACGAGAGAGACGAGAGAGAGACGAGAGAGGGACGAGAGAGTCGAGAGAGGGACGAGAGAGAGACGAGAGAGGGATGAGAGAGACGAGAGAGGGACGAGAGAGAGACGAGTGAGGGACGAGAGACGAGAGAGAGACGAGAGGGACGAGAGAGAGACGAGAGAGAGAGGGACGAGAGAGAGTCGAGAGAGAGATGAGAGAGATGAGAGAGAGATACGAGAGAGAGTCGAGAGAGGGACGAGGGAAAGTCGAGAGAGAGACGAGAGAGAGCCATGAGAAAATGAGTTTTGATCAGTCAGTCAGGGAAAATATGTTAGGTCAACTATTTAAAAATATGAACAATACTAGAGTTTGCCACAGGTACAGCCAACTAGCACTACCTAACACAATCTATAGATTTAATAAATTAACACTTGGAGTCAAATAGCAATATAACATGGTCAAAAAACAATCCTGTGATATGTAACAATTCCCCCCATCACTAGTTTACTATTATACAATGCCTTGCAAAAGTATTCGGCACCCTTGAACTTTGCGACCTTTTGCCACATTTCAGGCTTCAAACATAAAGATATAAAACTGTATTTTTTTGTGAAGAATCAACAACAAGTGGGACACAATCATGAAGTGGAACTACATTTATTGGATATTTCAATCTTTTTTAACAAATCAAAAACTGAAAAGTTGGGCGTGCAAGATTATTCAGCCCCCTTAAGTTAATACTTTGTAGCGCCACCTTTTGCTGCGATTACAGCTGTAAGTCGCTTGGGGTATGTCTCTATCAGTTTTGCACATCGAGATACTGACATTTTTTCCCATTTCTCCTTGCAAAACAGCTCGAGCTCAGTGAGGTTGGATGGAGAGCATTTGTGAACAGCAGTTTTCAGTTCTTTCCACAGATTCTCGATTGGATTCAGGTCTGGACTTTGACTTGGCCATTCTAACACCTGGATATGTTTATTTTTGAACCATTCCATTGTAGATTTTGCTTTATGTTTTGGATCATTGTCTTGTTGGAAGACAAATCTCCGTCCCAGTCTCAGGTCTTTTGCAGACTCCATCAGGTTTTCTTCCAGAATGGTCCTGTATTTGGCTCCATCCATCTTCCCATCAATTTTAACCATCTTCCCTGTCCCTGCTGAAGAAAAGCAGGCCCAAACTATGATGCTGCCACCACCATGTTTGACAGTGGGTATGGTGTGTTCAGGGTGATGAGCTGTGTTGCTTTTACGCCAAACATAACGTTTTGCATTGTTGCCAAAAAGTTCAATTTTGGTTTCATCTGACCAGAGCACCTTCTTCCACATGTTTGGTGTGTCTCCCAGGTGGCTTGTGGCAAACTTTAAACTACACTTTTTATGGATATCTTTAAGAAATGGCTTTCTTCTTGCCACTCTTCCATAAAGGCCAGATTTGTGCAATATACGATTGATTATTGTCCTATGGACAGAGTCTCCCACCTCAGCTGTAGATCTCTGCAGTTCATCCAGAGTGATCATGGGCCTCTTGGCTGCATCTCTGATCAGTCTTCTCCTTGTATGAGCTGAAAGTTTAGAGGGAAGGCCAGGTCTTGGTAGATTTGCAGTGGTCTGATACTCCATCCATTTCAATATTATCGCTTGCACAGTGCTCCTTGGAATGTTTAAAGCTTGGGAAATCTTTTTGTATCCAAATCCGGCTTTAAACTTCTTCACAACAGTATCTCGAACCTGCCTGGTGTGTTCCTTGTTCTTCATGATGCTCTCTGCGCTTTTAACGGACCTCTGAGACTATCACAGTGCAGGTGCATTTATACAGAGACTTGATTACACACAGGTGGATTGTATTTATCATCATTAGTCATTTAGGTCAACATTGGATCATTCAGAGATCCTCACTGAACTTCTGGAGAGAGTTTGCTGCACTGAAAGTAAAGGGGCTGAATAATTTTGCACACCCAATTTTTCAGTTTTTGATTTGTTAAAAAAGTTTGAAATATCCAATAGATGTCGTTCCACTTCATGATTGTGTCCCACTTGTTGTTGATTCTTCACAAAAAAATACAGTTTTATATCTTTATGTTTGAAGCCTGAAATGTGGCAAAAGGTCGCAAAGATCAAAGGGGGCCGAATACTTTCGCAAGGCACTGTATGTATATATATAAATAACTGCTCAACATGTGTGTGCTTAGTTTACCATGAGTACCCTCATTATGTCTGACACTTCCTGCTGTTAGCTGGAGCTATAGGGAACTCATTCTAGTGACCTGTCTCACACCGGGAAGCAGAGTTCGGGGGTCGGCCGGGAAGCTGAGTTCGGGGGTCGGCCGGGAAGCTGAGTTCGGGGTCGGCCGGGAAGCTGAGTTCGGGGTCGGCCGGGAAGCAGAGTTCGGGGGTCGGCCGGGAAGCAGAGTTAGGGGATCGGCTCGGCCGGGAAGCTGAGTTCGGGGGTCGGCCGGGAAGCTGAGTTCGGGGGTCGGCCGGGAAGCTGAGTTAGGGGATCGGCCGGGAAGCAGAGTTAAGGGGTCGGCCGGGAAGCTGAGTTAGCGGGTCGGCCGGGAAGCTGAGTTCGGGGGTCGGCCGGAAAGCAGAGTTAGGGGATCGGCTGGGAAGCAGAGTTCGGGGGTCGGCAGGGAAGCTGATTTCGGGGGTCCAATTGGGATTTGAAATGACAGCCAAAGGGATACTGTCCAGGGATCGACTTCCCTGCGACACACGCCCCAATTCAGGACCTTTCCTAAGGCTGGTTGAGAAGACCTGTCATGGTTGAGAGGTTGGAGGCAGGGACTTCTGGTACCCATCACACCCTACACTCAATTACTGAATCCCCATGGCAACCAACGACAACCAATCTGACGGCTCGGAGGAGGAGGGGAGGTGGAGAGGTTAAAATGGGGGGGGAGATCAGAAAGAGGGCGAAGTGTCTGGTGTGTAAAGTGCCAGTAAAGAATCCTAACCTTTCCCAGAATCCCCTCCTGATACAATGTATGGAATTCCATTTACATTCCTCTGTGGAATGGGGTGGGGAGGGGGGGGGGGTAGAATGCACAAGTACTGAATGAGAACAGTAGAGAGGAGGACTTGGCAGTCTTAGAAAAGAGTTGAGAGCTGCAATATGTACGTCCACACACACACACACACACACACACACACACACACACACACACACACACACACACACACACACACACACACACACACACACACACACACACACACACACGGAGAAACATGTCCGTTGATACCGGAGTCTTGTGATAAAGGCTTCTCCTCCTCGGTGACTGAACGGACATCATCAGAACATTATCAGTACGACCTCCTGATGGAGGGAGAGAACGAGAGAGAGATGGAGGGGAGTAGAGAGGATGTTTACAGACAGACAGACAGAGCACAATGTTCTGGTGCTAAGTGGGAGTGTTGAGACGCTAGCTTAGTCACACACAGAGACAGATTGATAGAGAGAGACAGACAGAGACACCGACCAATAGTCAGCCAGAGAGAAACCGAGACAAACAGAGAGACGCAGACACAGACAAACATACAGACAGAGGTAGTAGCGTGCCACAGCAGGGTTCCCGTGCTTCAACAGAACAAACCCAAACACTCCCAGCCCTGAACACACGCCAGCATAGTGCTGGGGTCTTCTGCATTGGATCAAATTCCCAGAAAGAAAGAAAAGATTTGAGGTATTTTGAGAGAGTGCGGCATGGCGATCAGTCTCAGCTGGAGATTCAGGAAATGAGAAGCACACACACACTCACACACACACACACACACACACACGAGCCATATGGTTTCCAGGAAGACAAACTTTATTCATGGCGTGCAGAATGTTCCTGAATTTGTTTTTGAGGGAAAAATAAGCTTCCATTCTGATCCGGCTGTCAATGTGCAGCGCGCCATGGGTTACGTTCAATACAGACAGACAGACACACACACACACACACACACACACACACACACACACACACACACACACACACACGTACAGACACACACATACAGACACACACATACAGACACACACACACACACACACACACACACACACACACAGACACACACACACACACACACACACACACACACACGTACAGACACGCACATGTACAGACACACACATGTACAGACACACACACACACATGTACAGACACACACATGTACCAGGCACACACATGTACCAGACACACACACGTACAGACACACACACGTACAGACACACACATGTACAGACACACACACGTACAGACACACCCTGATTCTGAGGACACCCATAGAGGTGCAGTCGGGAAGTACTCAGATCTCTCGACAGTTTCCATATTTTGTTAGGTTACAGACGTATTTTAAAACGGTATTTTAAATTGTTTAATTCCCCTCAATCAATCTACACACAACACCACAATGACAAAACAAAAACAGGTTTATAGAAATGTTAGACATTTATAAAAAACTTAAATATCACATGTACATAAGTATTCAGACCCTTTACTCAGTACTTTGTTGAAGCACCTTTGGCAGTGATTACACCCTCGAGTCTTCTTGGGTATGATGCTACAAGCTACACCTTGGGGAGTTTCTCCCATTCTTCTCTGCAGTTCCTCTCAAGCTCTGTCAGGTTGGATGGGGAGCGTCGTTGCACAGCTATTTTCAGGTCTCTCCAGAGATGTTCGATTGGGTTCAAGTCCGGGCTCTGGCTGGGCCTCTCAAGGACATTCAAAGACTTGTCCCGAAGCCACTCCTGCGCTGTGTGCTTAGTGTCGTTGTCCTGTTGGAAGGTGAACCTTCGCCCCAGTCTGAGGTCCTGAGCGCTCTGGAGCAGGTTCTCATCAAGTATCTCTCTGTACTTTGCTCCTCTCATCTTTCCCCCGATCCTGACTAGTCTCCCAGGCCCTGCCGCTGAAAAACATCCCCACAGCATGATGCTGCCACCACCATGCTTCACCGTAGGGATGGTGCCAGGTTTCTTCCAGACATGAAGCTTGGCATTCAGGTCAAAGAGTTCAATCTTGGTTTCATCAGACCTGTCTCTTATGGTCTGAGTCCTTTCGGTGTCTTTTGGCAAACTCCTAGCGGGCTTTCATGTGCCTTTTACTGAGGAGTGGCTTACGTCTGGCCACTCTACCATAAAGTTCTGATTTTTGGAGTGCTGCAGAGATGGTTGTCCTTCTGGAAGGTTCTCCCATCTCCACAGAGGAACTCTAGAACTCTGTCACAGTGACCATCGGAGTCACCTCCCTGACCAAGGCCCTTCTCCCCTGATTGCTCAGTTTGGCCGGGTGGCCAGCTCTAGGAAGAGTCTTGGTGGTTCCAAACTTCTTCCATTTAAGAATGATGGAGGCCACTGTGTTCTTGGGGACCTTCAATGCAGCAGACATTTTTTGGTATCCAGATCTGTGCCTTTAATGCTGCAGAAATGTTTTGTTACCGTTGTGCCTCGACACAATCCTGTCTCGGAGCTCTACGGACGATTCCTTCGAACTCATGGCTTGGATTTTGCTCTGACATTCATTGTCAACTGTGGGACCTTATACAGACAGGTGTGTGCCTTTCCAAATCATGTCCAATCAATTGAATTTACCACAGGTGGACTCCAATCAAGTTGTAGAAACATCTCAAAGATGATCAATGGAAACAGGATGGACCTGAGCTCCATTTTGAGTCTCATAGCAAAAGGTCTGAATACTCATGTAAATACTCATGTAAATAACCTTCTATTATTTTTTATATACATTTTGCAAAAATGTCTGAAAACCTGTTTTTTGCTTTGCCATTATGGGGTTTTGTGATGTCATTATGGGGTATTGTGATGTCATTATGGGGTATTGTGATGTCATTATGGGGTATTGTGATTTTATTATGGGAAATTGTGATGTCATTATGGGGTATCGTGATGTCATTATGGGGTATCGTCCCCCCCCCCCCACCCCCCGCCTGATGTCATTATGGGGTATCGCGATGTCATTATGGGGTATCGCGATGTCATTATGGGGTTTTGTGATGTCATTATGGGGTATTGTGATGTCATTATGGGGTTTTGTGATGTCATTATGGGGTATTGTGATGTCATTATGGGGAATCGTGATGTCATTATGGGGAATCGTGATGTCATTATGGGGTATCGTGATGTCATTATGGGGAATCGTGATGTCATTATGGGGTATCGCGATGTCATTATGGGGTATCGCGATGTCATTATGGGGTATCGCGATGTCATTATGGGGTATCGCGATGTCATTATGGGGTATCGCGATGTCATTATGGGGTATCGCGATGTCATTATGGGGTATCGCGATGTCATTATGGGGTATCGCGATGTCATTATGGGGTATCGCGATGTCATTATGGGGTATCGTGATGTCATTATGGGGTATCGTGATGTCATTATGGGGTATCGTGATGTCATTATGGGGTATCGCGATGTCATTATGGGGTATCGCGATGTCATTATGGGGTATCGTGATGTCATTATGGGGTATCGTGGAATGATTAATGAGGTATAAAAATAATGTCATCCATTTTTGAATAAGGCTGTAACGTAACAAAATGTGGAAAAAGTCACGGGGTCTGAATATTTTCAGAATGCACTGTATGGGTGTGCGCCCGTCACTCCCTGCCCGTCCCTCCCCGCCCGCCCCACCCCGCCCGCCTTCCCCCTCTGAGGAGCCAAAATGCATCTCTGTTACAGCACCCAGAGGACCGACTATTGTGACAGAATAATAGTATCGTATCCATGTCTGGTATCTGAAACATGTCCCCTAAAGAGGACTCTATATGGATTATCTCTGTGGTAACTTGTCTCCTAAAGAGGATTTCTATATGGATTATCTCTGTGGTAACTTGTCCCCTAAAGAGGATCTCTAAATGTGTGGATTATCTCTGTGGTAACTTGTCCCCTAAAGAGGATCTCTACATGGATTATCTCTGTGGTAACTTGTCCCCTAAAGAGAATCTCTATATGGATTATCTCTGTGGTAACATGTCCCCTAAAGAGGACTCTATATGGATTATCTCTGTGGTAACTTGTCTCCTAAAGAGGATCTCTATATGGATTATCTCTGTGGTAACTTGTCTCCTAAAGAGGATCTCTATATGGATTATCTCTATGGTAACTTGTCTCCTAAAGAGGATCTCTACATGGATTATCTCTGTGGTAACTTGTCTCCTAAAGAGGACTCTATATGGATTATCTCTGTGGTAACTTGTCTCCTAAAGAGGATCTCTACATGGATTATCTCTGTGGTAACATGTCCCCTAAAGAGGACTCTATATGGATTATCTCTGTGGTAACTTGTCTCCTAAAGAGGATCTCTATATGGATTATCTCTGTGGTAACTTGTCCCCTAAAGAGGATCTCTATATGGATTATCTCTGTGGTAACTTGTCTCCTAAAGAGGATCTCTATATGGATTATCTCTGTGGTAACTTGTCTCCTAAAGAGGATCTCTATATGGATTATCTCTGTGGTAACATGTCCCCTAAAGAGGACTCTATATGGATTATCTCTGTGGTAACTTGTCTCCTAAAGAGGACTCTATATGGATGTATTATTTCTGTGTATTGTATCTGTACATGATGAACTCTGAATTACTCAAAGGGGGTTTATGTTCCTCTCAGGAATGCTGTTCTATTTACATCGGCCTCCCCCTCATCACACCAGCCTTTAGATGCTGTTCTATTTACATCGGCCTCCCCCCCTCATCACACCAGCCTTTAGATGCTGTTCTATTTACATCGGCTTCACCCCCTCATCACACCAGCCTTTAGATGCTGTTCTATTTACATCGGCCTCCCCCCCTCATCACACCAGCCTTTAGATGCTGTTCTATTTACATCGGCCTCCCCCCCTCATCACACCAGCCTTTAGATGCTGTTCTATTTACATCGGCTTCACCCCCTCATCACACCAGCCTTTAGATGCTGTTCTATTTACATCGGTCTCCCCCTCATCACACCAGCCTTTAGATGCTGTTCTATTTACATCGGCCTCCCCCCCTCATCACACCAGCCTTTAGATGCTGTTCTATTTACATTAGTCTCACCCCCTCATCACACCAGCCTTTAGATGCTGTTCTATTTACATTAGTCTCACCCCCTCATCACACCAGCCTTTAGATGCTGTCCTATTTACATTAGTCTCACCCCCTCATCACACCAGCCTTTAGATGCTGTTCTATTTTCATTAGTCTCACCCCCTCATCACACCAGCCTTTAGATGCTGTTCTATTTACATTAGTCTCACCCCCTCATCACACCAGCCTTTAGATGCTGTTCTATTTACATTAGTCTCACCCCCTCATCACACCAGCCTTTAGATGCTGTTCTATTTACATTAGTCTCACCCCCTCATCACACCAGCCTTTAGATGCTGTGACACCCTGAGGAGATTGTTGGGCCTGGGGGTGTTTAGGTTACTGTAAACTTGGTATTGTTTGATTGGTCAATTTACATTAGTCTCACCATCACACCAGGTGCTTGGTTTTGGGTTGAGAAGGTTCCACCTTCAGATGTTCTACAGGTAATGAAATGCATTGGTTCTCTCTCTTATCTTGTATCCAGTCCATGGAGGAAGGTTGTATGATCAATTCTCGCTTCCTAGAATTCTCGGCCTCTGGCCTAGTGAGTGTCTCGTTGTTCATGCTTTGTCCTATAAGTTAACTGTAGGATCTATGTGGTTGGAATATATGCCTTGTAACGCTTGTTGATGTTTGGAACTTAAGCTTCCTGCCTGGTATGTTCATCCATTCTTGTTCAATGTTAATTAATCATCTGCCTTTGATATAGACAATTCTCAGATCCATTCTTGTTCAATGTTTATTAACCATCTGCCTTTGATGTAGACAATTCTCAGACCCATTCTTGTTCAATGTTAATTAACCATCTGCCTTTGATGTAGACAATTCTCAGACCCATTCTTGTTAGTCAACGTCAACTCATTGTCTAATGCTTGCTTGTATATTTATTGTATTAATTATCTTTATAGAGTCATATAAACATTTCAATAGGCTAATTGCTTAGTCTTCATTACGAGTGTTATGGGAGGTGTATATACACATATTGCTGCCCAATGCAAGGTCACACTTGACTCATCCTAGAGACAAATCACTCACACAAAGACACAAGGATGAACGTGTGGAGTTTCCCTGCACATAACTCTGTCGCAATGACCTACAGACAATTTGGGCAGCTCACAATCTTTACATCTAATGCTTGGTTAGACTGTGGGATTGGCTGTGATTGGCTAGTGAGACTGTGGACCCACCTCTTCTTCCTGGTGAGGATGAGGACATCATTGAAGAGGAAGAAGTAGACCTGATGACGTGACGTCCTCTTGGAGAAGATGCCGTTCTCCTCCACAAAGGCTGTGAGCTCCCCTCTCTTCACCATCCACCTAGACGACGACACCAATGGGAATGGCTGGGGGGGAGAGAGAGAGAGAAAGAGAGAGAAGAGACAGAGGGGAGAGAGGACAGAGGGGAGATGAGAGAGGACAAGAGGGAGGAGAGAGGACAAAAGGGAGATGAGAGAGGGGAGAGAGAGAGAGGAGGGAGGAGAGAGGAGGGAGAGGAGAGAGAGGAGAGACAGGGGGGAGAGAGGACAGAGGGGAGATGAGAGAGAGGAGGGAGAGGACAGAGGAGAGAGGGGAGAGGAAATAGAGAGAGAGGAGAGAGCAAAGAGAGAGAGAGAGAAGGGAGAGTTCAGGAGAGAGGGAGACAGAGAGAGGACAAAGGAGAGAAAGAGGGGAGAGAGGAGGGGAGGACAGAGGAGAGAGAGGGGGAGAGAGAGGACAGAGGGGAGAGGAAGTAGAGAGAGGAGAGAGAGCAAAGAGAGAGAGAAGGGAGAGAGGAGAGGGGAGGACAGAGGAGAGAGAGGACAGAGGGGAGATGAGAGAGGACAAGAGGGAGGAGAGAGGACAAAAGGGAGATGAGAGAGGGGAGAGAGAGAGAGGAGGGAGGAGAGAGGAGGATTCCCTCCACATAACTCTGGAGAGGAGAGAGAGGGGAGAGACAGGGGGAGAGAGGACAGAGGGGAGATGAGAGAGAGGAGGGAGAGGACAGAGGAGAGAGGGGAGAGGAAATAGAGAGAGAGGAGAGAGCAAAGAGAGAGAGAGAGAAGGGAGAGAGGAGAGAGAGGAGACAGAGAGAGGACAAAGGAGAGAAAGAGGGGAGAGAGGAGGGGGAGGACAGAGGAGAGAGAGGGGGAGAGAGAGGACAGAGGGGAGAGGAAGTAGAGAGAGGAGAGAGAGCAAAGAGAGAGAAGGGAGAGAGAGGAGAGGGGGGGACAGAGGAGAGAGAGGACAGAGGGGAGATGAGAGAGGACAAGAGGGAGGAGAGGACAAAGGGGAGATGAGAGAGGGGAGAGAGAGAGAGGACAAGAGGGAGGAGAGAGGACAAAAGGGAGATGAGAGAGGGGAGAGAGAGAGAGGAGGGAGGAGAGAGGGGAGAGACAGGGGGGAGAGAGGACAGAGGGGAGATGAGAGAGAGGAGGGAGAGGACAGAGGAGAGAGGGGAGAGGAAATAGAGAGAGAGGAGAGAGCAAAGAGAGAGAGAGAGAAGGGAGAGAGGAGAGAGAGGAGACAGAGAGAGGACAAAGGAGAGAAAGAGGGGAGAGAGGAGGGGAGGACAGAGGAGAGAGAGGGGGAGAGAGAGGACAGAGGGGAGAGGAAGTAGAGAGAGGAGAGAGAGCAAAGAGAGAGAGAAGGGAGAGAGGAGAGGGGAGGACAGAGGAGAGAGAGGACAGAGGAGAGAGGGGAGAGGACAGAGGAGAGAGGAGGGAGAGGACAGAGGAGAGAGGGGAGAGGATATAGAGAGAGAAGAGAGAGAGCGAAGGGAGAGAGAGAGAGAGAGAGAAAGGAGAAAGAGAAGGGAGAGAGGAGAGAGGAGGGAGAGGAGACAGAGAGAGGAGAGAGGACAAAGGAGAGAAAGAGGGGAGAGAGGAGGGGAGAACAGAGGAGAGAGAGGGGGAGAGAGAGGACAGAGGGGAGAGGAAATAGAGAGAGAGGAGAGAGCGAAGAGAGAGAGAGAGAAGGGAGAGAGGAGAGAGAGGAGACAGAGAGAGGAGAGAGGAGAGAGGACAAAGGAGAGAAAGAGGGGAGAGAGGAGGGGAGGACAGAGGAGAGAGAGGGGGAGAGAGAGGACAGAGGGGAGAGGAAATAGAGAGAGGAGAGAGAGAAGGGAGAGAGGAGAGGGGAGGACAGAGGAGAGAGAGGACAGAGGAGAGAGGGGAGAGGACAGAGGAGAGAGGAGGGAGAGGACAGAGGAGAGAGGGGAGAGGAAATAGAGAGAGAAGAGAGAGAGCGAAGAAAGGAGAGAGAGAAGGGAGAGAGGAGACAGAGAGAGGAGAGAGGACAAAGGAGAGAAAGAGGGGAGAGAGGAGGGGAGAACAGAGGAGAGAGAGGGGGAGAGAGAGGACAGAGGGGAGAGGAAATAGAGAGAGGAGAGAGAGCGAAGAGAGAGAGAAGGGAGAGAGGAGAGAGAGGGAGAAAGACGATCAATATCAGGGTTTACACATGTAATGTACTCCAGACATTCCTGTGAACAGCTGGAGGGCAGAATGTATGTCCACAGCCCTGCAGACATCTGTTAGGACCACATGTACCAACAGCACTGCTCCCACACTGTGCCTGCCGGAGCGGTGCATTTATGTACATCTGCTTGAATATATACAGTTGAAGTCGGAAGTTTTCATTAAAACTCGTTTTTATTTTATTAAAACTAATTTTGCAAAAACTCCACAAATTTCTTGTTTACAAACTATAGTTTTGGCAAGTTGGTTAGAACATCTACTTTGTAAACGACACAAGTCATTCTTCTAAAAATTGTTTACAGACAGATTATTTCACTTATAATTCATTGTATCACAATTCCAGTGGGTCAGAAGTTTACATACACTAAGTTGACTGCGCCTTTAAACAAATTATGTCATGTCTTTAGAAGCTTCTGATAGGCTAATTGACATCATTTGAGTCAATTAGAGGTGTACCTGTGGATGTATTTCAAGGCCTACCTTCAAACTCAGTGCCTCTTTGCTTGACATCATGGGAAAATCTAAAGAAATCAGCAAAGACCTCAGAAAAACAATTGTAGACCTCCACAAGTCTGGTTCTTCCTTGGGAGCAATTTCCAAACGCCTGAAGGTACCACGTTCATCTGTACAAAAAATAGTACGCAAGTATAAACACCATGGGACCGCGCAGCCACTCAGGAAGGAGACGCGTTCTGTCTCCTAGAGATGAACGTACTTTGGTGTGAAAAGTGCAAATCAATCCCAGAACAACAGCAAAGGACCTTGTGAAGATGCTGGAGGAAACAGGTACAAAAGTATCTATATCCACAGTAAAACGAGTCCCATATCGTCATAAACTGAAAGGCCGCTCAGCAAAGCAAGGAAGAAGCCACTGCTCCAAAACCTCCATAAAAAAGCCAGACTACGGTTTGCAACTGCACATGGGGAGAAAGATCATACTTTTTGGAGAATTGTCCTCTGGTCTGAAGAAACAGAAGTAGAACTGTTTGGCCATAATGACCATCGTTGTGTTTGGAGGAAGAAGGGGGAGGCTTGCAAGCCGAAGAACATCATCCCAACCGTGAAGCACGGGGGTGGCAGCATCATGTTGTGGGGGTGCTTTGCTGCAGGAGGGTCTGGTGCACTTCACAAAATAGATGGCATCATGAGGCAGGAAAATTAGGTGGATATATTGACACAACATCTCAAAACATCAGTCAGGAAGATAAAGCTGGCATACTTCCAAAGTTGTGGAAAAAGGACAACACAGTCAAGGTATTGGAGTAGACATCACAAAGCCCTGTCCTCAATCCTATAGAAAATGTGTGGGCAGAACTGAAAAAGCATGTGCGAGCAAGGAGGCCTACAAACCTGACTCCGTTACACCAGCTCTGTCAGGAGGAATGGGCCAAAATTCACCCAACTTATTGTGGGAAGCTTGTGGAAGGCAACCTGAAACGTTTGACCCAAGTTAAACAATTTCAAGGCAATGCTACCAAATACTAATTGAGTGTATGTAAACTTCTGACACACTGGGAATGTGATGAAAGAAATAAAAGCTGAAATAAATAATTTGATGCTATTATTCTGACATTTCACATTCTTAAAATAAAGTGGTGATACTAACTGCCATAAAACAGGGACTTCTTACTGGGATTAAATGTGAGGAATTGTGAAAAACTGAGTTTAAAAGTATTTGTCTAAGGTGTATGTAAACTTCCGACTTCAACTGTATCTCTTTGTGTGTGCGTGTGTCTATGCGTGTGTGTCTGTGCGTGCGTGTGTCTATGTGAGAGAGAAATATGTAATCCTTTCTAGCACACTGCTGGAAACACACTTGTCCATATCGACAGACGAAGAAATGAAGTATGATTCAAAGAGGATTCTGGGAAAAGACCTTGTGAACGTACAGTTTGTACAGAACATAACACCATGCGTGAGTTTATGTGTGTGAGTTTATGTGAGTGAGTGAGTGAGTGAGTGAGTGAGTGAGTGAGTGAGTGAGTGAGTGAGTGAGAGAGTGAGAGAGTGTGTGAGTGTGTGTGTGTGTGTGTGTGTGTGTGAGTGAGTGAGTGAGTGTGTGTGTGTGTGTCAGTGAGTGAGTGAGTGAGTGAGTGAGTGAGTGAGTGAGTGAGTGAGAGAGAGAGTGTGTGTGTGTGTCAGTGAGTGAGTGAGTGAGTGTGTGTGTGTGTGTGAGTGAGAGTGTGTGTGTGTTTTCCTCGGTAATGCAGCAGCAGCAGTTATATAGGACCCTTATTCCTCTCCATTTCACACCAGTAGAAGAACATCCTGTTCCCTCTCTGTGCCCCCTGGGAGACGGCTGGGGAAATGTCATGTTTGACCAGGAATAGCCAACGAACGTTCCTCCAAATCAGACAGACAGCTAAAGGTAATGTCTTCACAATACCTCATGGAACGGGCTTTTAAAAGCTACAATCCTTAGTTGCTACGTTCATTTTTTTTTTTTTAACTTATAAATCAATGATATATTACAGATGGGTTCTTACAGAATGACGTCCCATGGAGTTCAGTTGGACTGTCGTACCCCCATCACAACACAAAACATCAGCTTGTTTTACTCTGTCTGGAAACAACCTACATGTAAACACACACTGTATAGACTCATAACATGGTTAAAACTAGCCTTTTGATATCATGGATGGTCAGTCCTTGCATCCATAGCTCCGTCTACGAATTTGAAAGATGTTTCTCCAGGCCCTCAGCTTTTTATCCGAGACAGAGGGACGCTTTTGTTATTGTTTCTGTTTAAGATGGAAATCACATGAGGGGAAACGGCGCCACGGTTTGTTTTTGTTGACTAACGGAGTACGGGAGCGTTGCGCAGCATGGTAAACACATCTGCAGTACATAACCTGCTGTTCTATAATGCCTGCAGTGATGTCAGAGGGGAGACAAAGTAGCTTCTCTGTAGGTTGTAATAGCCTAAACGTACCCGGTAGGTTCACCATTAAGGATTCTACCTTCAAAAACCAAACACTTCTGCATGTCAATGATACTCTCTGGCATGGATTCTTAAGTGTCCATAGTATCTCATAGGAGCTTAACAGCTCTTTAGGGTTTACAGTAGTTTAACAGCTATACAGCCACTGGGTGAATAGAGACAGCTATAAAACCCAGCTATAGAGACAGTCATAAAACTCAGCTATAGAGACAGTCATAAAACCCAGCTATAGAGACAGTCATAAAACCCAGCTATAGAGACAGTCATAAAACCCAGCCATAGAGACAGTCATAAAACCCAGCTATAGAGACAGTCATAAAACCCAGCTATAGAGACAGTCATAAAACCCAGCTATAGAGACAGTCATAAACCCAGCTATAGAGACAGTCATAAAACCCAGCTATAGAGACAGTCATAAAACCCAGCTATAGAGACAGTCATAAACCCAGCTATAGAGACAGTCATAAAACCCAGCTATACAACCCAGCTATAGAGACAGTCATAAAACCCAGCTATAGAGACAGTCATAAAACCCAGCCATAGAGACAGTCATAAAACCCAGCTATAGAGACAGTCATACAACCCAGCTATAGAGACAGTCATAAAACCCAGCCATAGAGACAGTCATACAACCCAGCTATAGAGACAGTCATAAAACCCAGCCATAGAGACAGTCATAAAACCCAGCCATAGAGACAGTCATACAACCCAGCTATAGAGACAGTCATAAAACCCAGCCATAGAGACAGTCATACAACCCAGCTATAGAGACAGTCATAAAACCCAGCTATAGAGACAGTCATAAAACCCAGCCATAGAGACAGTCATACAACCCAGCTATAGAGACAGTCATAAAACCCAGCTATAGAGACAGTCATACAACCCAGCTATAGAGACAGTCATAAAACCCAGCCATAGAGACAGTCATAAAACCCAGCTATAGAGACAGTCATAAAACCCAGCTATAGAGACAGTCATAAAACCCAGCTATAGAGACAGTCATACAACCCAGCTATAGAGACAGTCATAAAACCCAGCCATAGAGACAGTCATACAACCCAGCCATAGAGACAGTCATACAACCCAGCTATAGAGACAGTCATAAAACCCAGCCATAGAGACAGCCATACAACCCAGCTATAGAGACAGTCATAAAACCCAGCCATAGAGACAGCCATACAACCCAGCTATAGAGACAGCCATACAACCCAGCTATAGAGACAGTCATAAAACCCAGCTATAGAGACAGTCATAAAACCCAGCTATAGAGACAGTCATAAAACCCAGCTATAGAGACAGTCATAAAACCCAGCTATAGAGACAGTCATAAAACCCAGCTATAGACAGTCATAAAACCCAGCTATAGAGACAGTCATAAAACCCAGCTATAGAGACAGTCATAAAACCCAGCTATAGAGACAGTCATACAACCCAGCTATAGAGACAGTCATAAAACCCAGCCATAGAGACAGTCATACAACCCAGCTATAGAGACAGTCATAAAACCCAGCCATAGAGACAGTCATAAAACCCAGCCATAGAGACAGTCATACAACCCAGCTATAGAGACAGTCATAAAACCCAGCCATAGAGACAGTCATAAAACCCAGCTATAGAGACAGTCATAAAACCCAGCTATAGAGACAGTCATAAAACCCAGCTATAGAGACAGTCATACAACCCAGCTATAGAGACAGTCATAAAACCCAGCCATAGAGACAGTCATAAAACCCAGCTATAGAGACAGTCATACAACCCAGCTATAGAGACAGTCATAAAACCCAGCCATAGAGACAGCCATACAACCCAGCTATAGAGACAGTCATAAAACCCAGCCATAGAGACAGCCATACAACCCAGCTATAGAGACAGCCATACAACCCAGCTATAGAGACAGTCATAAACCCAGCTATAGAGACAGTCATAAAACCCAGCTATAGAGACAGTCATAAAACCCAGCTATAGAGACAGTCATAAAACCCAGCTATAGAGACAGTCATAAAACCCAGCTATAGACAGTCATAAAACCCAGCTATAGAGACAGTCATAAAACCCAGCTATAGAGACAGTCATAAAACCCAGCTATAGAGACAGTCATAAAACCCAGCCATAGAGACAGTCATAAAACCCAGCTATAGAGACAGTCATAAAACCCAGCTATAGAGACAGTCATAAACCCAGCTATAGAGACAGTCATAAAACCCAGCTATAGAGACAGTCATAAAACCCAGCTATAGAGACAGTCATAAAACCCAGCTATAGAGACAGTCATAAAACCCAGCTATAGAGACAGTCATAAAACCCAGCCATAGAGACAGTCATAAAACCCAGCTATAGAGACAGTCATAAAACCCAGCTATAGAGACAGTCATAAACCCAGCTATAGAGACAGTCATAAAACCCAGCTATACAACCCAGCTATAGAGACAGTCATAAAACCCAGCTATAGAGACAGTCATAAAACCCAGCCATAGAGACAGTCATAAAACCCAGCTATAGAGACAGTCATACAACCCAGCTATAGAGACAGTCATAAAACCCAGCCATAGAGACAGTCATACAACCCAGCTATAGAGACAGTCATAAAACCCAGCCATAGAGACAGTCATAAAACCCAGCCATAGAGACAGTCATACAACCCAGCTATAGAGACAGTCATAAAACCCAGCCATAGAGACAGTCATACAACCCAGCTATAGAGACAGTCATAAAACCCAGCTATAGAGACAGTCATAAAACCCAGCCATAGAGACAGTCATACAACCCAGCTATAGAGACAGTCATAAAACCCAGCTATAGAGACAGTCATACAACCCAGCTATAGAGACAGTCATAAAACCCAGCCATAGAGACAGCCATACAACCCAGCTATAGAGACAGTCATAAAACCCAGCCATAGAGACAGCCATACAACCCAGCTATAGAGACAGTCATAAAACCCAGCTATAGAGACAGTCATAAAACCCAGCTATAGAGACAGTCATAAAACCCAGCTATAGAGACAGTCATAAAACCCAGCCATAGAGACAGTCATAAAACCCAGCTATAGAGACAGTCATAAAACCCAGCTATAGAGACAGTCATAAAACCCAGCTATAGAGACAGTCATAAACCCAGCTATAGAGACAGTCATAAAACCCAGCTATACAACCCAGCTATAGAGACAGTCATAAAACCCAGCTATAGAGACAGTCATAAAACCCAGCCATAGAGACAGTCATAAAACCCAGCTATAGAGACAGTCATACAACCCAGCTATAGAGACAGTCATAAAACCCAGCCATAGAGACAGTCATACAACCCAGCTATAGAGACAGTCATAAAACCCAGCCATAGAGACAGTCATAAAACCCAGCCATAGAGACAGTCATAAAACCCAGCCATAGAGACAGTCATAAAACCCAGCCATAGAGACAGTCATAAAACCCAGCCATAGAGACAGTCATAAAACCCAGCCATAGAGACAGTCATAAAACCCAGCCATAGAGACAGCCATACAACCCAGCTATAGAGACAGTCATAAAACCCAGCCATAGAGACAGCCATACAACCCAGCTATAGAGACAGTCATAAAACCCAGCCATAGAGACAGCCATACAACCCAGCTATAGAGACAGCCATACAACCCAGCTATAGAGACAGTCATAAACCCAGCTATAGAGACAGTCATAAAACCCAGCTATAGAGACAGTCATAAACCCAGCTATAGAGACAGCCATACAACCCAGCTATAGAGACAGCTATAAAACCCAGCTATAGAGACAGTCATAAAACCCAGCTATAGAGACAGTCATAAACCCAGCTATAGAGACAGTCATAAAACCCAGCTATAGAGACAGTCATAAACCCAGCTATAGAGACAGTCATAAACCCAGCTATAGAGACAGTCATAAACCCAGCTATAGAGACAGTCATAAAACCCAGCTATAGAGACAGTCATAAACCCAGCTATAGAGACAGTCATAAACCCAGCTATAGAGACAGTCATAAACCCAGCTATAGAGACAGTCATAAACCCAGCTATAGAGACAGTCATAAACCCAGCTATAGAGACGGTCATAAAACCCAGCTATACAACCCAGCCATAGAGACAGTCATAAACCCAGCTATAGAGACAGTCATAAAACCCAGCCATAGAGACAGTCATAAAACCCAGCCATAGAGACAGTCATAAACCCAGCTATAGAGACAGTCATAAACCCAGCTATAGAGACAGTCATAAAACCCAGCTATAGAGACAGTCATAAAACCCAGCTAGAGACAGTCATAAACCCAGAGACAGTCATAAACCCAGCTATAGAGACAGTCATAAACCCAGCTATAGAGACAGTCATAAACCCAGCTATAGAGACAGTCATAAAACCCAGCTATAGAGACAGTCATAAAACCCAGCTATAGAGACAGTCATAAAACCCAGCTATAGAGACAGTCATAAAACCCAGCTATAGAGACAGTCATAAAACCCAGCTATAGAGACAGTCATAAACCCAGCTATAGAGACAGTCATAAAACCCAGCTATAGAGACAGTCATAAAACCCAGCTATAGAGACAGTCATAAACCCAGCTATAGAGACAGTCATAAAACCCAGCTATAGAGACAGTCATAAAACCCAGCTATAGAGACAGTCATAAAACCCAGCCATAGAGACAGTCATAAAACCCAGCTATAGAGACAGTCATAAAACCCAGCTATAGAGACAGTCATAAAACCCAGCCATAGAGACAGTCATAAACCCAGCTATAGAGACAGTCATAAACCCAGCTATAGAGACAGTCATAAACCCAGCTATAGAGACAGTCATAAACCCAGCTATAGAGACAGTCATAAAATCCAGCCATAGAGACAGTCATAAACCCAGCTATACAACCCAGCTATAGAGACAGTCATAAAACCCAGCCATAGAGACAGTCATAAACCCAGCTATAGAGACAGTCATAAACCCAGCTATAGATAGAGACAGTCATAAAACCCAGCTATAGAGACAGCTATAAGAGACCATAAACCCAGCTATAGAGACAGTCATAAAAGCTATAGAGACAGTCATAAAACCCAGCTATAGAGACAGTCATAAAACCCAGCTATAGAGACAGTCATAAACCCAGCTATAGAGACAGTCATAAAACCCAGCTATAGAGACAGTCATAAAACCCAGCTATAGAGAATAAAACCCAGCTATAGAGACAGTCATAAAACCCAGCTATAGAGACAGTCATAAAACCCAGCTATAGAGACAGTCATAAAACCCAGCTATAGAGACAGTCATAAAACCCAGCTATAGAGACAGTCATAAAACCCAGCCATAAAACAGCTATAGAGACAGTCATAAAACCCAGCTATAGAGACAGTCATAAACCCAGCTATAGAGACAGTCATAAACCCAGCTATAGAGACAGTCATAAACCCAGCTATAGAGACAGTCATAAAACCCAGCCATAGAGACAGTCATAAAACCCAGCTATAGAGACAGTCAGCCATAGAGACAGTCATAAAAGCCATAGAGACAGTCAGCTATAGAGACAGTCATAAAACCCAGATAGACAGTCATAAAACCCAGCCATAGATAGAGACAGTCAGAGACAGTCATAAAACCCAGCCATAGAGACAGTCATAAAACCCAGCCATAGAGACAGTCATAGAGACAGTCATAAAACCCAGCCATAGAGACAGTCATAAAACCCAGCCATAGAGACAGTCATAGAGACAGTCATAAAACCCAGCCATAGAGACAGTCATAGAGACAGTCATAAAACCCAGCCATAGAGACAGTCATAAA